>NC_056732.1:907557027-907617027 GCF_019279795.1 Protopterus annectens
TGCCACACAACCACAGCCCATAAGGCAAAACAACATACCCAACACACTAGTGATAGGTGACTCTATAGTCAAGCACACCAACATCCCACTCACCAGGTTGGACAAAGAGAAGGTTACTGTCAGCTGCTTGTGGGGTGCCAGAATCTGCCACATAATGCATGCACTCAGGTCACTGCAAGGCAGGTACAAATATGACTCTGTCATTGTCCATATTGGTGTAAATGACCTGAGATGTACCTCCCTGGACTACATGAAAAGAGACATGGAAGAGCTATCCGATGTTGTAGCCCAGGCAGGTATGACTCTAGCCCTGAGTAGCATCCTGCCTTCACCAAGAATGATGCAACAGTACAAGGATAAGATGATCAACTTCAACAATTGGCTAAGCTTCTGGTGTCATTCAAAGGGGATCCATTATCTGTCTGCTTGGGATGACATGCTTGATAGGCCACGATGCTTCATCAGAGATGGCTTGCATCTGTCACCCCTGGGATTCAGGATATTGGCCAAGGCTCTTGCCACCCCCATAGTGCCTTTTATAGGCAAGGCTCAAAAGACAAACCCACCACTGTAAGAACTACAGGTGACAAAAATGAGGCAATGCTGCTCATTGCTAGGAGTCTAAACCTCAAAATGCACTCACTTGAGGCACTCCTTAAAATGGAGAACATCGACATCTGTGCAGTGTCTGAGACCTGCTACAAGGCTCCCGAGAGCACCCCAGCACTACCAGGTTATAGTTCATACCACACCTTTCAGCCACAAAACCCAAAGCAAAACACTAACGGCAGAGGTGTGTCCATATTCATCAAGGACATCCACACCTCCAGGCTAGTTACACAACATAATGTCCCTGACATCATCCAAGTACAACTAACCGTGAGCAAAAATGCATTCCAAATTGTAGCTTGTTATAGATCCCCCACCATGACCCAGGACCCACACTCCTCATTCCTGGAGATTGGAAAAAATGAGGGTCCAACCAAATACCATAATAATGGGTGAATTCAACTACCCTAACATAAACTGGGAAAACCACTCTTGTACTATTCCCTTTGCTCAATGATTCCTGGAATTTGTAAACTCAAATGCCCTGCATCAAATTGTCAACACCCCCACTAGGGGCAACAATATTCTGGACCTGGTCATTACTAACATGGGTGACTGGTTCTCAATGCCAGAGATCAACTCCTCACTTGTTAGAGCAGACCATCAACTAATCATTCTAGATATCCACATCCTGACCCCACCCCCACAGAAGGAAACCATTGTAAAAAATTTCTTCAAAGCGAACTTCATGCTACTCAAAACTGAGGTGACTAACTTTGCGATGCCCCTGCAGATGGATAATACAGTCACGACTGCTGAATCCTACACAAATGCACTCTGCAAGCACCTGCATGAGTGCATGGATCGTGCTATCCCCAACCAAACAAAGACGCTATGCTCCAAAAATGGTAGCCAATCTGGTGGTCCCCTGCCATTAACAAACTCTACAACAGAAGAAGAAACTGTTGCAAAAGAGTAAAACCCCATGAATGGAGGAACTCCTTGACGGGCCTCAGTAAGAAGCTAAGATCCCTCATAAAATCCTCCAAAGTGAATTTTGAAAGGAAAATTGCCATGGATTCCAAAGACAACCACAAGGCATTCTTTAGCTATGCCAAGAATCTCCATGGCAACACCCAGATCTGCACTGAGCTACAACAGAAAAGTGCAATATATACAGAGCCAACTGATATTGCCAACATCTTGGCAGATAGGTTCAGTGCAAACTTTACTCCCCTCTCACCCCAAAGGTCCAATAACTATAACAAATGACTGTAGACCCTCATTAATCACAAACACGCAGGTAAAAAATGGCACTCTCTAAAGCCCAAAACACAGCATCCATGGGACCGGACAACATCCCAGGCTGCGTCTTACACGAACTCAAAAATGAACTAGCCCCCACCTAAGCTCCATGTTCAATCCCAGCCTCACCACAGGCTATGTGCCCACTGAATGGCACACAGCAACGGTTATCCCATTCCACAAAGGAGGAGCCACCACAGTCCCCGGGAACTATCGACCTATTAGCCTGACAACATGGAGCGTATCATCATGGAACTCATAAACAAAGACATTGGTAACCTCCAAACTTTGGATGCTACCCAATTCAGATTTGTAAAAGGTAGATCGTGTCTCCTAAACCTGGTAGACTTCTTTGAAACAGTTAGAAGAATGACAGGCTCCACAACTTAAAAGCTGAAATATTTATTGTGCTGTGCAGTCATTTTGACTCAGCACAGTCAAAACCACTCCAAAGGCTAAAAAACTGCTCAAAAACACCAAAATATACAGGAACTCACAAGGAGACCTCTGTCTGACATACAAAGCTATGTCAAACCCAGAATTGTTGGACATGCTCCATTTAAAGAAGTCCCAATCTCCCCAAGCTACACGCTCTAGGGACCTAAACCTCACCACAACAATAAATAGGATATGCTGGGGGGATAGATTCTTGTCCCAGAGATGTTCCATGTTCTGGAACAAAATTCCCATCTACATCAAGCAGAGCTCATCATTAGCACTCTTCAAGAAATACCTTGATGAGTGGATGGGTAATAGGAAATTCACCCCTGGGATCACGTCTGGGTCTCTGCTCAATAGAGGGGCAGGAATTTAACAGTACATTGGTGGCAAAAGCCAATACACAGTTGGCTAGGCTTACTTATTTTATATATATATATATATATATATATATATATATATATATATATATATATATAGGTCTACTTCTAAAGTTTGAATTTTAAAAACTTCGAATTTCTTATGGTTGAGGCCATAAGATCAAAGTTTTGAAACTTCAAAATGTAAATAAAAAAATGAAAACAGAAACATTTCTTTTTTTTTTTTAATTTTTGCAGAGGGGGCAAGCCCCCCTGCACTCCCTGTTAATTAAATATATCAATGCCAAGATCTCACTACAGCAAAGAGAATGGTAAATATACTTTTCCATGATAAACATCGATCTCTATTTAAACGATTTCAGAACTTCGATCTTATGTTCTTAATCATAAGAAATTTGAGGTTTTGTAACTTTGAAATTTAGAAGTAGATATATATATGTGTGTGTGTGTGTGTGTCTGTGTGTGTGTGTGTGTGTGTGTGTGTGTGTGTGTGTGTATAGACGGATATGTGTGTGTGTTTCACTTGATTCATGAGCATACCAGTTCTGCTTTGTCTAATGTTATTCTTACTGTGTCATTATTCTTTTCTTGTTAGCGGTGGATCCTGCCTCCAGTCTTGTATACTCTGCCATCCATTCAGTTTGCCCATTGTTCCTTTTTAATTGCCATATCTGTGGATGCCCTGGATCTTCCTGTGTTGCATGCCTTATTTTTGTCCCCTGCTGGACTTGTGCTTTGCTTATTTCAGATGACTGTCATCATGCTACAGCATTACTTTTAAACATTATTCTGCTTGTTTCCCTTTGCATTGTGCAGATTACTGACCTTTGTGATTTGTCCATCTCATTTATTGTAAATCAGTTTTAACATCTGTTGTGGATTGTTTTATGTTTTTTCTGTGCCCTGATTCATTTTATTATTTACAATTCATGAATGCATATGCATTTTTATTATTAAGCTGAAAAAAGCTGCTACATTAACATGGTTTATAGAAATATCTTTCAGTTATGCATTCAGACCAGAAAAAGCTTAAAGGAGTGAGAGTATTTCCTCTGCCACACATTCAGACAAGCTGTCACTTGTACCTGAAAATAAGAATAAACTATGTATATTCTATTTTTAGCTTCACAAGTATGATAAAAATGATCACTCCTAATATTCTGCCAGCTGGGCATTTGACATTGGTGCATGAAATAAATTAAGATTTTTTGGAAAACATTTTCAGACAGATTTAGATGCATATGTCAAAACATTTCTATTCAGAAAAGCCAGACATTCACTGATGCGTTAAATTAAATTATACTTCTTCATAAACCAGTACTGCTGTACCAGGGCATGCCTCATACTTAAGAATTCATAATGATACAGTAAATTTTACATTTCCAAAAAACATATGTGAAATAGCAGCCTGATCAGAAGCATAGAAGATGAAATACAGTGCTTTTTATCTACTTTAATTTATAGCTGTTACTATATATTTTCTGGGTTGATTTAGATGAAAAGAAAAATCCGAATGATGCAGTTATTACATTTATAATGGCCAGCTATATTAATAGTCTAAGAATCAGATAAGAGGCCATAAAATTTAAAAGTCATAGCATTCAGAAGTGAACTTAGTTATATATACTTCATTCTCAGAATTTGATTTTAGCTTCATGGTTGACATTACTTTTGTGGTTAATTTTTAGAGTACATCACATTAAATTCTGTTAAACAGGTAGTACAAGAATAAATAAAATACGTGATTAGAGCAGTTCACTTAAGACAAGAATGAGTAGCATTCAAATCTCTCATCAAAATATAAACGCGTGAAGCAGGGAAAGGATGAAAAGTTTCAAACCACCCTGATAGCAGATTTCAAAAAAGCAGACTGAAGTGTGAAAGTCCAAATCTCAAATGACTTAAGCTATGCCCTTGGACCTATCAAGAAACCTAGAGTGGTACACTGTAACACCTATGAGGAGGGCAGAAGAGAGCAATCAATCTCTTCAGATATGAGAGACTCAAATCATTTAGGGAAATAAATACCAACCTCAAGAAACAGAAAACTGTACAATGTAACTGCTGCAATATGAGACTGATGTGTAGGTAATGATGCATTCTAGCTGGTAACCGTGCAGCAAAGTATTGTACAAATGTCAGGTAGACAGCACTGTCATCATGCTTGGTGTGGAACAGTTCCAGGTAAAGGGCATTGCAGTGGTCAAAATAATAATAAAAAAAAACATCAAGATGGTATGAAGGACTTAATTCATGCAGTATTTCTCATTTACAAATAAGTTGATTTAAATATCATAGAGCCAGATTTCAAGAAAGTAGCTCTCAGTCTGAGTCTGCCTTAATTCCGAAAGACTTGTTCTCAGTGTAAGTGACTTACTTTGAGGTAAGCCCTATCTGTAAACAGGCTTACTATAATAATTAGATTCCAACTCACCTGCTCTTAGCCTTTTCTCAGTGTAAATGGTCACTTACACTAAGAGCAAGTCTTTTGGAATTATGACCAAAGACTCCTCTGATTTTCAAGTATCAGCCACTCATTGAATATGACACAAAACTGCATTTTGAAATGCCCTCTATTTTTTGCTTTTTATATATGTGTGTGAATGGTGGAAGTGGTAAAGTATTGTATGGTGTCAGGCATTACCTAGGCCTCATTGGAGGTGATAAGATTGTTTTTTTTTTTATTGTATTGCAGTTTTCAAATTTAAAGAGTTGTAACAATGTTGGTTAGTGCAAATAGTATGACCCAACTTGTGCTTCCCTGATTGCAAGGAAAAATGAAGTCCACTCAGAGTTGGGGAGCAAAAAAACAAAAAACAAAACAAAAAAACAAACAAACAAAAGAAAAAGTATTATGCAAATGTATAATAGCTTTTGTTGTTTTTGCTCTATCAAACACATTTGCCACACTGAGGCAAAGAGCTGTAATTATCTCTTGCTACAGTTCTATTACTGTAAGTCATGTTTAAAAAGGCATCACTCTAAGCAAAATAAATAGCACTTTACTAAACTGCTTCAAACGCCTTTGCTAAATTGTTACAAAGGGTTATACTAGCTCCTTGCTACAGCTCCTAACACACAAAAACATGACTGAAAATTATTTATGCAACCAGAATGAAGACTGCATCTGCTAAAAGGATTAGCTATAATACTTGCAATCAGCACCACTTCTACATTCTCAACATCATCCCTTAAAAGCTTTTGCCAAGTGCAGTCATCCCCTTTGCCTCACCCTTGAAATGGCTGTGCAAGAATAGCAAATCAAATTCCAACATACTAATAAAACAACTGACTTACATTTAGATACTTGACAACTGGAACAGAATTATGCAGGCTGTAATATACTGTCACCTGAAATCTAAAATAAACACATACACAAGCCTTATTGCAGAGTAGTAGCCATATATTTTTCAAGAAGACAGCAGTTTAGGGTATTTTTTTCATTAACAGGTTTCTGATCAGATTCCATCTTAACAGTGGTAATTTCATGTTCATAAATAATGACAGCTATATTTAAACACCTAGAAAATTAGGTATAACAGGCTTATTCTAATTTCTTTTTATTGTTTTGTGTGCCACTGCTAGAAGACGAAACGAATGGTAGTAGAATTTTGCTGACACCCAAGGGAGCTGGAAAATTAAATAAGACTAACCCTGGGTTTCAATAAGCTGATTTTTCCATGCAGGAATAGTGCAGCAGCTCCTGCACGGAATATGGCCGCCGAGTGATCCAGTAAACATGTCTAGGAGCGTGCACAAGCCTGCTAGCACTATTCTTGCAAGGGCACCACTGAATTATGCTAATTACCTCATTTGCTGGTGGTTATTTTACATTAAGAAGGTGTGGTCTGCACTCTTGTGGGAGGAGAGGGTAGATTCTGCCCTTCTGAGCTGGGAGTTTCTGGTTGAAGGCTTATTATGCCTGCTTATTTGAACTGTTTCTTTCTGAAACTGGTACACCCTGTTTGCTGTAGCATAGACTAAATTCAGACCTGCTGAATCTAGCTTTCTTTGTATAACTTGAGCACTAATCCAGACCATCATTTTTTGGAGAAGGTTCCCCTGCACCCTAGTGGCAGGAGTGTGCAGTTAGAACTTGTCTGATCGAAGACTGCTGGAACGGGGCACAGTTTTTAACTTTTTATTGGTTAATTGGTTAATTTGTTCAGTTTACTCATTTGCTACTGTTATATTAAAAAAAATACATTTTATCCATCACTGCTTAGCTAGGATTAAACTATTCCTGGTGCCATAGTCTGCTCTTCAATTTTTCCTTTAGAACTAGCCAGTTTTTTAGTTTTAGCACTCAACTCTATTTCTTTGAGCTCAGCATTTGTTCAGAACTCATTGTAAGCACTAAATAAGCTACAAATTACTACAGCACTCAACTTTCCTCACTTGTCTATAAGAAAACAGTTTTTAGTACTTAATAAATAAGGACCTATCCAGGCACGTCTAAGGGGCAGCTCCTGGTGTTTTCTCCTGTCTACCTGATGAATCTAGGCATCTTGGGCCAATGCAGCAATTGCCTCATGTACACAGACAACCCTCTCCTCCTACCACCCATCACTACAACCTGTGAGAGATGCACTTATATAGCCAAACTGGAAGCAAAGTTCTCTTCACCCAAGACTGGACTAGACAGTGAAGAGGAGAAGGTAAACACTTGCACCACACCACACTCATCACATAGTCCCTCAAAACCTACACCACCAAAACACACACATAGCAACACAAAACACACACTTACATTTGCAGAGACTCTCAATAAAAATTTGCTTAAGCAACAGAGACCTCCAAAGCAGAACCGCAAGCAACCTCCACCCCCCAACATAACCCAAATGACACATAGCCCACAAACTCAGTGTGCCACTCAACCACAGCCTATAAGGCATAACAACGTACTAAACACTCTAGTCATAGGTAACTCTATAGTCAGGCACACTGATGTTCCACTCACCAGGCTAAACAAGGAGAAAGTTACTGTCAGCTGAGTGTTGGGTGCCAGGATCCACCACATAATGCACACACTCAGGTTACTCCACAACAAGTACAAATATGACTCTGTCATTGTCAGCATTGGTGTGAATGACCTGAGACGTACCTCCCTGAACTACATGAAAAGATACATGGAGGAGCTCTCCGATCTTGTAGTCCAGGGAGGTATGACCCTAGCCCTAAGTATCATCCTGCCATCACCCAGAATGATACCACAGTACAAGGACAAAATGACTGACTTCAATCCTTGGGACACAGGTGGACAGTAGTCTCTCCTTTGATAATCACATTGCTACAGTAGTCAGGAAATCCTTCTACATGGCACACCTCATCACAAATGGCTTCTCATCCAGGAAAAAAGAGGTCATTGTTCCCCTCTACTCCTCACTGATTAGACCCATTATAGAGTACAATGCCGCTTTTGGTATGTACCGCACAAGACATCTACAACAACTGGAAAGGCAACAGAAATACCTCACAAAGAGGATTACTGGCCTCAAACAGATGCCCGATGCAAACCATCTAAAAAAACTGCAGCTTTGCTCCGTCACATATCGCCTACTCAGAGGCAATCTCTGCCTAACATACAAAGCTATGTCAAACCCAGAACTGTTGGACTTGCTCCACTTAAAGAAATACCAATCCCTCCCAGCTACATGATCTAGGGACCTAAACCTTGTCACCACAATAAACAGAACATGGTGGAGGGATAGATTCCTGTCTGAGACTTCCCATACTCTGGAACAAACTACCTATTTATATCAAACAAAGCTCCTCGTTAGCACTCTTCAAGAAAAATCTTGATGATTAGATGGGAAATAGGAAATTAACCCTGGGGATCACCTCTGTGGCTCTGCTCAACAGGGGCACAAGAAAATAATTTTCTTGGGTGGCAAAAGCCAGGGTACCTTTTTGGCTAGGCCTATATAGGCCCTAGGGCCTATAGCCTAGTACCTACCTATGAACCTATAAAACCATGAAAATAAGGAGAATTAGTGATTCAGTAAGTAGGCAGGCATCCATGCAAGAACAGTGTGAGGTGCAGAAATGTATTCGGTTACTAACCAAATACATTTCTGCAAAAATCAAAACAGATGCATGACAGCTCAAATTAAAGCATGTATTATAATCATTAGACATGCCAATGGCATGGAAAAGAGTTGCAAAATTATAAAAATCAAAGTTTTTTTTTTTTGCCTGATTTCAGCCGTTTAAGCATAGGGCAGCGGTGCGCAAACGGGAATTGTACCAAAAATAAAAAAAAAATGTGAAAAGACAAGTTTAAGTGAAATTTGCATTTTGCCATTAGAGTATATGGCATGCAGAGTCAAAACAATAACAGGTAACACTGGTTGCTAAGGAGGAAGGCTGTGGTGTAGTGGTGTAACCAGGGACTAAGGCAGTGGGGTATGCAAATAAGCAAATTTTACTGAATCACTAAATGGGAAACCATTCTTTGGCTGCACCTAACTGTGCAGGAGCTATAAGGCAGTGGTGTAAGCAGGACAAGCAGCTGACATGAAAAGGTGGTGTGTCATGCTTCGTACAAGCACATTGGAGCTCCATGGTTCCCATTTGAGCTTAGATAAGCATAGCTAAGTAAAGGGGGTGTGTCTGAGGCTATATTGACTTATTCCATGAAATAAAGAGCATGTTCACATCCAGGGGATGGCCATTTCTGCTTGAAAGTGTTTACTTTTATCTAAACAGGTTTGCGCGGCATGCACTGGGTCTAAAAAAGAAAAAAAGCAGAAATAACAGAACTGTTTACATTTGGGAGCTTAAAAGGGGTGGAAATGGGAAGGGAAAAAAAGGGAAATAGCAGAATAAAAGCAATCAAGTACAAATAAAATAGCAGGTAGGTGGAATGTATAAACTGTGCAAACACCTTTCACTCTGTTTTTTCCTCACAAACTCTGCACCATTGGTGTACACACTCAGGGGAATTTTAACCAACAAAAAATTAGGGGTTGCTGTCACTTTGATACATCAGTATATGCTACAGGCTGAGGGCATTAAGGAGGATAATGCTGGCAACCACCCCAGAATGAGGAGGAGGAGAAGAGTGTTCAGACCCAGGGTAACCTACCAGGGGCTACATGATCTGGAGATAGTAGAGCTCTACAGGGTGGACAAGGACACACTTTAGCAACTCATTGAGCTGTGCCAGCCCCACCTCAGACCAAGAGGCAACAGAGGGGAACCCATTCCAGTGGATACCAAGGTATGTGTAGCTTTAAGAATATTAACTACAGGTACTTTCCAAAGACCTACTGGGGACATCATGGGGGTCTCACAGGCATCTGCATCCAGGATACTCCACCAGTTCCTGGATGCCATGCTACCACATCCTAGTGAGAACATTTACTTCCCCAGCACCCGTGAGGAGTCGACCAGCAATATGCGCCTCTTCCACTGTGTAACAGACTACCCGGAGGTACTGGGTGCCCATAGATTACATGCACATCCACATCAAAGCACCACCCAGTGAGCAGGGTAGGGTCTACCTAAACCACAAGTGCTACCACTCCATCAACTGCCAGGTCGTGTGCAATGCCCAAGGCATTATCATTAATGTGTGTGCTGGCAGCCCTGGAAGCTATCATGATTCCCACAGCTGTATCAGGGATTTGCCAGGGTTACATCCTATATGGCCATCTGGTAGGGGATGCCGGCATTGCACTGGATCTGTGGATGATGACACCCATCAGAAATGCACGCACACCCAATCAAAAATGTCATAATGAGTCACACGCACAAACCAGGATCATTATAGAGTGTGTGTTTGGGATGCTCAAGTCATGGTTCCACTGCCTTGACATATCTGGTGGAGCCTTGCAGTACCCTCCAGCCACATGTGCACACATGTTCATAGTATGCGCCATGCTACACAATATGATCATACGGAACCAGCTGCAGCAGGAACAGAACAGGGAAGGGCCACACAGCCTCCCGTCACCGTCCTCACAACTGCTGGAGGCACAAGGTAAGTCGTCAGTCTTCTTAACAATAAATGAATGTATTCGTATGTTCTGGTAACATATCTATGGTATTTCTGCATGCATGCAAGGAAATGGGGTGGCCTACTGGGATAGCAGTAGACAACTGACAGCTATGTGGGACACCAGGAAATGATTGCACAATACCAGCTTCCCCACACTATGCAGTAGTTCCCAAGGTGATGAATCCCACTGCAGTATACATGTGTGTGTGGGGGCAAATAATGGGGGGGGGTCATAGGTCACAGGCATGGATGTCAGCGTGGGAGTCCCATTCTCACCTCTCAGCTCCACCCAGCATGTCAGCTGTAGAAAAAGTATAAAGAAATGTCTGGCAAAGACCCACAAATGGTGACAATGATGCAATACCCCCTACAGACTTACACAGTGATAACACAGCATGTCTTGCAGCTGCAGTAAGGCTCTGAAGGGTAAGAAGTCTGAAACTCAAATTATGCCATTCCAAACTGACATATGTTCTGTAGTGATATGCCTCTAGTTTCTAAGACAGGGCACAATACTATGCTAAATGGAACCAAAATGTAAAGAAAATATAAGCACAGTCTGTGCAAATGTGTACAGTTGATAGGTGTGCCCCCCCCATATTCCCATAGAAATGCATTAACATGTATGTTTACAGGGAAATAGCAGCAGAGCACACATTGCCAGGGCTGTCCCAATCAGCACGATAACTTGTTGCATGTCCACAATATGCAATGGTCCATGAGATATGTATATGTGTGGTTAATACTGTTAGGAAGTGGCCAGCACTTACTCCCAGATGTTGTGTTGTAGTGGCCTAGGTACAGTGCTGTCTTTGACAGGGCCATGTAAAGGAACTCCAGTGCTAAGTATTCTGCATATCAGCTACACCTAAGGTAAGAGTTGTATATACTGCCCAGATGTCAATAGCTGTTAATGCAGGAAAGCTGTACAGGTCATGGACAGGAGGCCACACATATGGACAGTACACAGCTTGGAGTAACCTACACAGTGACTACCATACCTCTCAACTGTACAGACCTATTACAGATTGTCCATAGGTTTGCATCATAATTGTGGTTTGTATAACATGAAATAGTGGCTGTCTGCCAAGTCATTGGCAAATCACGTAAGACTAAGGTCAGAAAATAATGACAGATTTTGGTGTCAGACTTCATACCCTATAGAAACATGCATGCTAATGCAAAACCTGTTACTGAATCACCTTTCTAGGTTTGTAAGGTCAATACTTAAAAATGGTCCCTATATATAGGCCTCTGTCCCCCAATCAGTTATGGCTATGTCCAGATGTCTGGCTGTCGGAAGTTGAGGGGGTATGGTGCCTAGTAGAACAGCAGGTATGTACCACACACTCCCCCATCTGTGGAATACACTCCCTGTCAACAGCAAGCCAAGTACCTCAATACCCCTAGTGATGTGCATCCTGTATAACTGCATGGGAAACACAAAATACAGTCATTTAATTCCAGCTGTGTCCCTGCTGGACAAGGGCTCTGTGTGCTGACTTGTTGTAGCATGGACTACACACTTGTCTGCATGGGTTATAAGGGCTGCAGGGCCAATAACCTACTAATGTCATAGCAACCTATCAACCTATACACAAGTGTCTGTCAGTGGTTCAACACATTACTCTGTACTGCCCTGCCACTGAAATACTTTGAAGTCACAGTGCTATGTGGAATATACTAGCCATATAATGGACATTTCTGCAGAGTAGAATGCACTCTGTACCCACACCCATGCCTCCCAATCTCTGACAGCAAGAGATCTTAACAAGGTCATAAATAAAAGTGGGACAAAGGCACAATGTTAGGCACATGTTGTAAATATTGCCCTTACATACTAATAAGGCTGGTAGCATAAGGGGTTTTGCATTAGCAGGAATTGTAATGAAAAACATAAACACTGTGGGTAAAGGAACACTGAATTTATTACTGTGATAATTTTTTTGACTAGGCTTATATAGGCCTTACAGCCAATAGCTTAGTACCTACCTATGAACCTATGAACAATATAGTATCAATAACTAGATAGGCAGGAGTTCTATTTTCAGGTCTAGTAAATGTGTGTGTGTGTGTGTGTGTGTGTGTGTGTGTGTGTGTGTGTGTGTGTGTGTGTGTGTGTGTGTGTGTATAAATGTATCTACAAGAGTTTGTAAGTGTATATGTTTGTAGGCTGAAGTATTTTGAGGACTTTCTCACCCACAACACTTCCCAGTGCCCTACATTTGTAGTCCTGCTGATGTCATTGCCCTTAGAAGCACATTTGGACAGCACTCAGCCCTACAAGCTTCATGGCATGTGTAATAACTAAGTAACAGTATAGTACAGATAACTAGATAGGCAGGGGTTCTACACTCAATTGTGCCAAATGTATGTGTCTACACTCAGTTGTGCCAAGTGTGTGTGTGTGTGTGTGTGTGTGTGTGTGTGTGTGTGTGTGTGTGTGTGTGTGAAGGTGTTTGTAAGTGTGTATGTTTTTAGGGTAATGTATTTTGATGCCCCTCCCACCCAGTACATTTCTCATTGCCATTCTTTACAAGGGCGCTTGATGTAATCACTTTAGACATACTTTGTGATATTGTTAAGTCCTATAAGCTCCGCAGCTCAACTGATAACTGTGTAACACTGTAGTACACATAACTAGAAATATAGGGGTGATAAACCCAATACTGGCAACTATGATACTCTGTGTGTGTATGGGTGCAAATCATATCCTCTGGGGGTGTGGGTTATACCATTTTGAGGCATGTACCACACAGTACATGTCCCATTGCCCTTCTTTACAGGGCCTGCTGATGTCATTCACATTAGATGTACCTGTATATACTTGTCAGCCCTCTAACCTCTGTGGCATGTGCAATAACTATGTAATATAGTGGAAATACTTAGATAGGCAGGGGTTCTAATCTCAATACCAACAACTACAGTAGTGTGTATGAAGCATATTCCCTGTGGCTGTTGTGTATCTAGGTTATACCATTTTAAGGCCTGTTGACCCTCTACCTATGACATTACTTTAAAGACCCTGTTAATGGCATCTGCCTCACATGCACCATGTAACACTATACAGCCCATACCAGTCATCTGTACAGATGTACATGGGATATCCACATGTTTGCAAACTATATGTGGTCGGTGTCCCCAGACAATGAGCATTCCTGTGATATCCTTGCCAAATATGTCACAGTTACCATACTAACACACATGCCAGCATCAGGCATCATATCTGACTGACACATCATGCTGATACAAAGTCTGTCACTCTATCACTTGTGCAGGTTTGTAAGAGCAGTAGATGAGACCAATCGCTATGTCTAGTGGGCTATCCCACCATCCCTGAAGGCATTCACAAGATTACCTGCTGTAAGAGGTTGTGTGTTATGTCCCAGGCATTTAATCTATGTGGAGCATGTCATATGTACGCACCACTATAGTACATACAAGTGAATATGTAGGGTTATTAATATGTCTACTGGCAACTGTGTATGTGTTTCTGTATGCACAGCCCCTGTGGCTGTCTTCAGTGTGTGTATGTGATGGCGATACCATTTTGTGTGCCTCTACCACTGTGTAAACTCCCCCATTGCCAAGCTAGTGTCATCCCATACAGATGTCATCCACTGTACAAGCACAGTTACACACTTTCTAACAGCAAACCACTGTGGGGCAATGGTCATATCACTGACTACTGTACATTAATAATAGATCTGATAAGTGTCACCTCCATGTGCATGTGTGCCTCAATGCATGTCCCCACACAGTGGTGTGCATGTGTGCGTGTCAGATAGCTGTAACATGTTAATGGCCTCTGAACCCACCATTGGCAATCTTAACAGCCCCTGGAATTTTCACCCACTTCAACAGTAGTGGCAGACACTACCACCCTACAGTACCACTTGATATCTGTATTATGTATCTAGCATTATCATTCATAAGACTGTGCAGGTAGGGGCTGTGCTCAGCTCTTCTCCAGTTTCCCCATGTATGGGACTATGACTATGTGCACTACCAGCATGAGAGGCTTTAATATGCATATGAGATGGCAGACACACATGCTGGTGATTGTCAGGTTAGACTAACACAGGCTGACCTCTATCAGGAATACATACCCCACACCTGTCATACACAGTACTAGGCATACCCTCATCAACTGCATGAGGGTCGAGTAGATGCGACAGAAATGACAGGGGCAACAGGTGCTGATAGCTGAATCTGTTGCAATTGAAGTAATGGCTAGGCTTGAGAGGGACCTAGTGGCAGTACTCATGTATGTTTGAGCCTGCAATCATACAAAATACCCCGGTGACATGTATGAAGGCTAGTTGGCTGTGCCAAGTGTATGTCTGCAAGGTCACACTGTCTGCCACAATTGCCCCTCACACACTGTTGCATGTAAACACACCTGGTAAACATGCACATATACAGCTGTACCTTGGCTATAAAAAGGGCACCGTGTTTTCATTCTGCCTTACTCATCATTGCTGCTGTCAGCAGGCCCACAGCCTGTGGACACACAGACACCTGCAACACAACCAGAATACAGTATGTGACATTACAGTCAGTCAGCAGTACTAACAGCAATAGTGCAACACAGCTAACAAGGTACATACACCTCGATGTGTACCCACAACTACTGCCAGCAGACAGCACCTTACACAGCATGACATTGCTACAGCATACTATAGTCACCCTGTGCATCAGACCCATGTGAGCATGTCCATCGATGGTATGGATAACAGGGTATGGCACAAGTATCATCACATGCACAGGGTGTGGTGTTGGATTGCCAGAGGCCTAAGCTGGGCCATATGGCTGACATTGTGTGTGTGTGTGTGTGTGTGTGTGTGTGTGTGTGTGTGTGTGTGTGTGTGTGTGTGTGTGAAGGGGTGATGTTGAACTGGGCCATGCAGAGGAGCTGTGCATGTCTGTGAGAGGGATGTGTGAGTGCTTGTCTGCACACCATCATTCAATGTGGATGCCCGACACAGGGTTATGTTGGACAGCCATGGAATGTGCATGTCAGGATGTACGGTTCACCGTCTCCCGGCAGGGATGCCATAACTGGTTCTGCTTGGCACTGCCAGTCCCAAGGACAGATGCAGTACTACTTCTTGATGGTGCCTGCTGTCTGCTAGATCCATATCCCTGATGGGACTGGTAGGACAATGTGCCTATGGCCTGTTTCGTTGTGGTGTGGACAGCACCCTCCCTTTGGTAGCACTTTTGGTACTGCCACTATGGGATTGTGAATGTGCACAGCCACGTGGGCTCACAGCTGATCATGTTGCTGACATACATCCACCTGGCTAATGCCCTACACCCACCACATGCTCAAACATAGACATTGCACGGTCGAGCAGTAACAATGTCTCAACCCACTGTCTATCCACAACATCGACAAGATGACATATGGCATCACAAATGCCATGGAGGTTGTCACACATGGCAGAGAGTGCTGCATTCATGACCCTGAGCATCTGGCTGGTGTTGCAGTCAGTACACACCTGTGCCTCTATCACGGACCATAACATGCATCTGGTGCCACCTGCTGTGGCACTTGCAACAGAGGCTTGATGGGCAGCAGTCCTCTGTCAAGCACTGCTGTCCATCTGCCTGTGTGTGACCTTGCCTACTTTCTGCCTATGGCTGGTGTCTACACTCACACTCGCCATACTCACCACACTATCCTGTTCCATGCCACCACCCTTAACCTGTCCATTATCCATGGCTGCTGGGGACTGGGTATGTGTGGGCATATGACTGTGTACATGTACATGGTGGGTGAAAGTGGGATATCAAACAATGGCACGGAGTCAGGCACCAAAACCCCACCTGTGCCTCACTATGACCAGCATCATCATGGGAGTCTACTTAGACACTGACATCAGGTTGTGAGGGGGAGGTACACCAATCCCTGTGTTCACCTGTGAGGGGAAGACAACATATGTAAATTAATACTCTAAAGTAGTATGTTTGTTGATACACACACACACACACACACACACACACACACACACACACACACACACACACACACACACACACACACACACACACACACACACACACTCCTGGCATAGTCTGGCACAGCTGTGACACCTATGGGCCCTTCAGGGCAGCCCTTACAGTAGTTCTTCCTGCTGCAGTCCATCTCTTTCACAGGTACTGTAAGGCCCACAATGATGGATGACAAATCCTACTATGTGATGGGCCTAGTAGCAGAATGGTAAATGTGGCCAAGACCAAGGCTATTGGAGTGAGCTATACAGTGTCACCAAGCATGTATGCATGTACTGTAAGAGCTGACTTACTGCTATATAGACCACACACAATGACAAGGTGCAACGATATGTGATGGTAACTGATGAAGGGACAAGACTATATACTATCACTGCAGTACCTACACAGTTCATACTCACAAAGATTCATTTCAGACAACATAGCAGGACAGTCTGCAATACATACTGGAAACATGTAAAGTATTGGGTGCATAGCCTCATAAGATGATGCCAGGCTATTGGTCCTGATGCCCTCATAAGCTTGGCCTAGACTTTTGCCCATGTCCCTTCCAAGTCAGCACCTATTTCCCCTGTCCAGCTGGGACACATGCAGGATCTCAGGGGTGTCCCATCCATTTCCCATACAGTCATCCAACTTCTTCTTCAAGAGGGCTCTACACGTACTCTGTTAGACATGGGGAGGGAGTGTATTTTACAGACAGTGTATTGTGTGGGACACTACACTATCCTGCCAACAAGTCCTATACATGTCACAGACCAGGTGAGGGCCTTGCATGTGTGATGCGAGTGGGGTTTGACTTACAGATATGCAGAAATGCCATCAAGGCTGGTTTGGGAATGGTCTTATGTGCCAGACACAGGTCACCTATGATCAGTCTGTATGAGACTGAGTACAGGGACAGGGTTTTCAGCCTACCTGTATTGGATAGATGTTACAGACCCTGGATTTGCCTGGTCAGGAACCTCTGTGGTCTCTGCAACTGCTGCATTTGCTTGGCACGGTACATGCCAAAGAAGCCATTGTACTTGGTAATGCATCTGATAAGAGTGGGGTATAGGGATGTTATGGCCTTTTGGTTGCTGGATGACATACTCATATTTGTGAGGTGGGCCATTTAGACAGCCTTCTGTACAATGATGCCCACATGGTGGAAAACTGTCAGGTTGCTACCAGCCTTGGTGCACAAGTCACCTTACACCTGATTGCATGCTCAGTACATTATTACTGTCATAATTAGTGTGGATGACATCTGCCACAGCAGGGGGAATGATGCCTCTCCTGGCATTCAGTTTGCCAAAATGCTTCTTGCACCAGTCATTAATTGGGTGGGGGCCTCTTGGGGGATGCTCAAATCAGTAGGGGAGTGTAAGACAGTGGCTAGCTTGTGAGCATCTGTACACTTGGTCAGACATAGACCACTGCTTTTGTCCTGTACCTCAGATGCGTATATCTCAAACAGTAGTGGCCCCCAGACTGATCCTTGGGGTAACCCTCTCTGACTGAGTAGGTACTATCATTGGACCAGTTAGCTACCCATCTAGTAACATACAGGTTGATGCCTAGCTGTGTAAGCATATGTATCCTGGCCACCTGGGGATTATTGTGAGAGAATTGGGCTAGGTGAAGGTAGGCATTGTTCACTATCTTCTCTTCATCCTTGTGTTTGTTGACCACTTCAGAGAGGTCAACCAGGTTTAACAGGCTTGATCTCCCTTTGACAATACCACTCTGTGTGGGCTCAGGCATTCTGAGGTTGTCGAAGTCCCTGTTCATAATGTCCTTGATATTGCCTTCCGTGTTCTTGCAGAGCAGGCTAGTTAGGCTGGTGTGCATATGACTGGTTGGGTCAGTGGATTGCTCCGCCTTTGTGTATAGGGATGACAGCATCTGTCCTCTGTGCAGATGGGATGACAATGGTGCTCAGGCTTTGGTTGACTACCATGCATAATGGATCTGAAATCTCATGCTTGTGTTCATGTATGATGCAGCCAGGGAATAATAGCAAGCCTATGGAGACTTCTGTGTGTTACCTTTGAGAGGGCATTACGGACCTCCTTCCTGATGGTGAGGGGAGGGGGCAGGTGCTGTGCATGCACATGTGTACCAATGGGGGGACAGGGGGTGATGTTTTCACT
Organism: Protopterus annectens; assembly: GCF_019279795.1. Classification (NCBI taxonomy): domain Eukaryota; kingdom Metazoa; phylum Chordata; order Ceratodontiformes; family Protopteridae; genus Protopterus; species Protopterus annectens. The sequence continues at coordinate 907,575,858 of NC_056732.1, forward strand.
TCACCTGTCTGCAGCCGCCGGTTGCCTATATTTGTGCCGTATGTGTATGTGGTGTTATTCACCACTACTACAGAGCAGATATATGTGTTGCTTCTGGGATTGCATACACATGTGTGGAAGGCCTAGTGACTGGCCTTGGTGGATGTGTCCAATCTGCACTCAAAGATAGCCTTAGGGTAATTCACCTGTGACATTATGTGCTTGTGCAGACCAAGGTGACATTGCATCCAATAGGGAACCTGTTCCTTCTTGGCCCTGTCCAGCAATTATTTCCACCTATTATGGTATTTGTGGATTGCTGCTGTCCACCCCAGAGGTTTACCCTACCTTGAGGGGGATGATGTTGCCCTGTCTGTTATTGCTGAGTCCATACAGCTATGTAGGTGCCCACATATTATTGTGATGTCAGCCTGGACACTACTGCTAGTTTCAGCTGATGGGATGTTGGCTGTAAAGCTACTTCTACCTGCTCTGAGGAGATTTATAGTCAGTTGTTTAAAGTTAATTTTGTTTGACCCTGATGGAAGCAGAGGAGATGGTGACAAGAACAGTGATGGCTATGTGGTCAGATCTTACTGAGGAGGCTGACACTGTAGGAGTGCTACTGTGGCTACTCATGTTGGTTAGGATCAGGTACTGGATATTTCAACCTGTCACGGGAATGTTGACTGGCTGATCCACTGCATTGCCATTGACAAAACCAAGGATTCTCTGTACATTCATGTTCAGGTAGCATAGGTCATGCACACTATGACTGGGTAGTTGACATCACCCAGGAGCAGGGTAGATGATTGAATTCTGACAGATTCCAGCAAGTCCCAATAGATGTGGTGGGTCTCCATAGTCATGGTTGGAGGCCTGTAGCTAGCTATGATTTGAGTTAGTGTTGTCAACTAACTGCACTTGGGATGTCTCCCATGAGTCATACTCTTTGGCCAGCCTAGAGGTGTGTATGTGTAGGATAATGTTAAACACACCACCTCTTGTGGCTTTGCAGCCCTCCATGTGGGGTCTAAACGTATGATGGGATGAGTAGCCTGGCAAGGTTAGTGTGCTCTCCACAGGTACAAAGCAGGTGTCAGTGACTGCACAAATGTCTGCATCCTACAGGACAAGGTACTCTTGCATTGATATGGATTTCATGTTAACACACCTAGCTCTTGTTAGAGCAAGACATCTGCACAAAGGCACACACACATCACTGGTGTGCAAAGGCTGGAAAATAGTGTCACTTTATGAATCTAGCTGAAACACACTTAGTTGCCAGCAAAGACGGTATCACATTCACAGGTTTACTCCACAGGATATGACATCTGACAATCAAATGTACACTATTATGTTATGACTACAGTTTTTAATGAGTTGCCAGTGATGTGCCAGACAATACACAACTGTATGAGGCATTGACTACAAATATGAGGCAGACATATGGTCAGTCTGCAAATCTCTGGACAGTTGTCAGGTATGGGCTCGGTATATAACATACAGTTCAACACACACTTCTGCACCTGTTGTGTACTATGCACATACCTTATATAAAAGTCTCTAAGATTTGTAAGACAAGCATATGTATCATAGTAGCATTCACAGGTGACCTATGAATATTTACAACATCCCAGGTAGCTGACGTAGCAGTGTCACACTCAGTATTGGACAACAGACACTCCAGTAGTTGTTATCCATGAGCTGACCTTTGCTGGGGTGACTCAGGGGCTGGGGATGTGATCCATGTCAATGCAGACAGGGCAAGCAGGAAAGCCCATAGGTGCTGGACAGCAGCATGTGAGTCCAGCAGGTCTCGTTGTGACCTAGTATTTAAATTCCTATTTGACATTATTGCATTCCCCTTCTGCATTCTATTACAAGCTTATGTAACTGACATACCTGTTATAGTGCTGAAGAGTTTCCTCAGAGTAATGCAAATGGTTAGGTTTGTGTAGTTGCAGTCTGTCTTTGTGTAGATGGGTTCAAACCTGTGTTGCATAGGCAGCAGCTTGCCTTTTGTAGGTAATGCTCATGAGCAGGTGATGGCCTGTGTACCAGTCAGTGTCTCCCACTTGCTACTTGCATCCAGCGCAGCTGTGTTATCTTTCCATTAGCCAAAGCCATAGCAACACAGTGCTATAATTACGTCCATCATGTGGGCCTTGCCCCTTTTCCTTGCCTGTGTGGAGGTCATTATGGAGGTGTGGGGGCTACAGTTTCACAGATGGTAGGTGGAAATACCTCTCAAGACAAGATATGTGGAGACAGCCCAACAACACGGGGGACAAAGCTCCAGAATTGGGTGCAGATTGTAAGTTAAGTATTGCTGTTGTATACATAGAGGATTTCTAGATTAACAGGGTTTGTCTGGACATGCATTTTCTACGTGACTTGACATCTGACAGTGATCTGTCTTTGACATACCTATCAACTGTCCAGATGTCCACAGACTGCCCAGAGGTTTGCCTGTTATGTTTGGTCTGTTCCTCAGACAATATCTGTTTTTGAGAAATCGGTAGGATAATGTGAGGATTGTAGTCAGTAAATGTTGACATCCATTAGTGTTTCAGACATCATATCCCAAAGATATGTTATGTTACAACAAACCCTGGCTGTAACACCAGTGACTGCTTCAGTTTGTAACACCGTTATATGAGATATGCCCCTCTTTTTGGCCCCCTGTCCCCCAAGCATGTCATGGTTTGTTCAGATGCCTTGTAGTGAGAGGTTCAGAGGTTCCTGACCCAGAGACTCCCCAGACTCTGGAATAGATTGCCCATACATGTCAAGCAGAGTGCCTCTTTGGACCTCTTCAAGAGGAACCTTGACGATTGGATGGGAGAAAGGAAATTCACCCCAGGGATCACGTCAGTCGCCCTGCTAGACAGGGGTCCAGAAAAGTAAATAATGTGGGAAGAAATAGCCAGGGAATTGTTATGGCTAGGCTTGTATAGGCCCTAGGGCTGATAGCCTAGTACCAACCTATGAACCTATGAACCTATGAACCTATGATATATTATTATTCAGTGACTGCACTCCTGATATCATCCCAGTGACTCAGCAGATTCCTGGAAGTGGTATGCGGCAGTGGCCATAAATATGGTCCCACACCCTGGACATTCAGTGGAAATCTGCACAGTTGAGATTTATATATGTCTGGCCATTATTAACAGAATGCCAAGATTGTGTAGCAGTGTTGTGTGTAAATGTTTGTTGGGCTGAGTAGGGAGAGTTGCAGATGTGAGCATCATAGATTCTTTTCTATCTGACTGTGCATGCTGCTATAGTTGCTGGTGGTCAATCAGGTGTATATGTTTGTAGGGGCAGACTGAGAAATGTCCTGTGACACCTCAGGATTCCCAGTAGACTATGATTTGGGCCAGTATATGTTGGTGTAGTGTGTGACTGGAAACAGGATATGTTTGTTCAAACACTCGTTCTACTATAGAGTTAATTTGGGGTACTGGTATGTTGCTGTGACTGTGGTACAAATGGCTGTAGGTGGACATTTCCGCACCAATATCTGCTTTTCCCTACAGTTCCATCCCTGTAGTGCATGATATATTTGGAAATACATGGCTAATTCCCCAGAGCTGATTTGGGGTAGTACCATGTTGGTCTTACTGTGGTTCAGAAGGTGCTGGGTGCAACGGTTGGCAGCTCTCACTGTTTTTTCTCTTCTGTTACATGACTGCAGTCATACATCTCCACCATCCAGATGTCTAGACACTGTCCAGATGCGTGGATCATACGTTTGCTCTGTTCCCCATAGCAGTTGTGGGTTTCTGACAAATCACTGGGATGATGTCAGCATTGACTTCAGTAAATGATGACATTCATTTGTGTCTCAGACCTGGAATCTATCAGGAATTATATGTTAACTCAAACCATGCTACTCTAGTAGACTTCTATGCATATAACAGCCATATTTCAAAGATGTTAAATGACCAGAATGCATGATATGTTTGTAAAAGCATTACAAATTCCCACAGTTCAGATCGTGTAGTGGTACATTGTTGTGATTGTAGTGCCATCATCCTGGATTTGAGACTTGGCTGGGCTACTTATGTTGTTGCTGGGCAGAACAAGAGCTGATAGAGACAGAGTGATTGAAGTACTTTTAAGCAGTTGTAAGCGTGTTTGTGTGGTTTTGTGTGAAGCTAACGATGCTAAGAGATGGATAAGACAGCCTGACAAGTACAGATATGACTCTGTCATTGTCCATGTTGGTGTGAATGACCTGAGATGTACCTCCCTGGACTACATGAAAAGAAACATGGAAGAGCTCTCTGATTTTGTAGCCCATGCAGGTATGACCCTAGCCCTGAGTAGCATCCTGCCATCGCTCAGAATGATAACGCAGTACAAGGACAAAATGATTGACTTCAACAATTGGCTAAGCTTCTGGTGTCATTCTGAGGGGGTCCAGTATCTGTCTGCCAGGGATGACATGGTCAACAGACCACGATGCTTTGCCAGACATGGCCTGCACCTGTCACCCCTGGGATTCCAGATACTGGCTAAGGCTCTTGCCACCCCTATAGTGCCTTTTTTAGGCAAGGTTCAAATGACAACTTCACCACTGTAACAGGAACAGGCAAGCAAAAACTGATGGTAATGCTGCTCAGTGCTAGAACTCTAAATCTCAAAATGCACTCACTCGAGGCTCTCCTTAAAATGGAGAACATTGATATCTGTGCAGTGACTGAGACCTGGTTCAAGACTGTAAAGAGCACCCCTGCATTACCAGGCTATAACTCATACCACACTTTTCGGCCATCGAACCTGGACCAGAGCATCAAAGGTGGAGGTATGTCCATATTCATTAAGGATATCCACACCTCCAGGCTAGTTACGCAGCATAATGCATCTGAGGTTATCCAAGTGCAACTAACTCTGGGAAAAACTGTAATCCAAATTGCAGCTTGCTACAGATCCCCCACCATGCCCCGGGATTCCCACTCCTCTTTTCTTGATATACTGAAAAATATTAGGGCTCAACCAAACACCCTAATAATGGGCGATTTTAACTACCCCACCATTAACTGAAAAACTACTTGTGTACTAATTCCTTTGCTCAATGCTTTCTGGAATTCATAAATTCCAATGCCTTGGATCAACTTATCTACACCCCCACCAGGGGCAAAAATATCCTAGACCTAGTCATTACCAACATGACTGACTGGTGTTCTACACCTGAAGTCAACTCCTCATTGGTCAGATCCGACCATAAGCTAATCACCCTAGATATCTGCATCCCGCCCCCACCCACCATAAAGGAAACCATAGTAAAAAATGTCTCCAAAGCCAACTTCATGCTTCTTAAGGCAGAAGTGGCAAACATCATGACACCCATGCAGATGGACAATACAGTTACAACTGCTAAATCCTACACAAATGCAGTCTATAAGCACTTACATGACTGCATGGATCATGTTATCCCAAACAGAACCAAGACGCTATCCTCCAAAAAAAGGAAACAAATCTGGTGGTCTCCTGCCATAAACAAACTCTACAACAGAAAGAAGAAACTGTTGCAAAACTGTTGCAAAAGAGAGTACAATCCCATGAGTGTAGGAGCTCCCTGGTCAGCCTCAGTAAGAAGCTGAGATCCCTTATAAGATCCTCCAAAGCTAGCTACAAAAACAAAATCACCACTTATTCTAAGGGCAACCACAAAGCATTCTATAGCTTTGTCAAGAATCTCAATGACAACACCCAGATCTCCGCTGAGTTACAGGAGAATGGCATGAAAATTACAGAATCAACTGATATTGCCAACATCCTGGCAGATAAGTTCAGTGCTAACTTTACCCCCCTCTCACCTTCTAAAGGGCCCATATCTATACAGGAAGAATTCAGAGCCCCTGTAATCACATCTATGCAGGTAACAGCTGCACTCTCTAAAACCAAAAACACAGCATCCATGGGACCAGACAACATCCCAGGCTGCATTTTACATGAACTTCAGAACAAACTGGCTCCCACCTAAGCACCATGTTCAATCATAGTCTCACGTCAGGCTTTGTGCCCACTGAATGGTGCACAGCAACAGTTATCCCACTCCACAAAGGGGGAGCCACCACTGATCATGGGAATTATTGCCCTATTAGCCTGACAAGCCTGGTCTGCAAGGCCATGGAACGTATCATCATGGAACTCATTAAATAAAGACATCGGTAACCTCCAAACTGTGGACCCCACCCAGTTCAGGTTTGTGAAAGGCAGATCATGCCTTCTGAACCTGAATGACTTCTTTGAGGCAGTCAACAAAGCCATAGATGAGGGTAAGGTGGTTCACACAGACTATCTTGACCTATCCAAGGCTTTCGACACCATCACCCATTCTGAAATTACAGCTAAACTCACTAAACTACGTATAAATACCTACATCACAAGATGGGTTGCCAACTGGTTCACAGACAGAACCCACACTGTAAAAGTTGCAGACTCCAAATCTGACTTCAAACCACTGACAAGTGGAGTATCACAGGGTTCAGTCCTGGGACCTCTCTTGTTTGGAAGTACAGGCTGACACAGAAGGCATCTGGCTAACAAAGTTCACAGATGACTGCAAACTAGGAGCCATAGTCAAGTCCCCAAATGATGTGGATATCCTACAGAAGGGCCTCACTAAGACAGATGCCTGGTGTCAGAGGTATGGCCTCAAGCTCAGTGCCAAAAAGTGCATTGTCATCCCCTATGGTAAAATCTCTGTACCCATGAACTACCACATAAACGCAGTCTACTTAACTCCGAATGTGTGATAAGAGACCTTGGGACCCAGGTGGACAGTAGTCTCTCCTTTGATAATCACATTGCCACAGTAGTCAGAAAATCCTTCTATGTGGCACACCTCATCACAAAAGGGTTCTCATCCAGGAAAAGAGAGGTCATTGTTCCCCTCTACTAGGCACTCATTAGACCCATTATAGAGTACAACACCCCTTTTGGAATGTACCTCACAAGACATCTGCAGCAGCTGTAAAGGCCACAGAAGTACTTCACAAAGAGGATTACTGGCCTGAAACAGATGCCCTACACTAAACATCTCAAAAAACTCCAGCTTTACTCTGTAGCATATTGCCTACTCCAAGGAGCTCTCTGCCTAACATATAAAGCTGTGTTAAACCCAGAGCTGTTGGACATGCTAAGAAATCCCAGTCCCTCTGAGCTACACACTCTAGGGACCTAAACCTTGTCACCACAATAAACAGGACATGCTGGAGGTATAGATTCCTGTCCCAGAGACTTTCTATACTCTGGAACAAGCTACCCATCTATGTCAAGCAAAGTTCCTCATTAGCACTATTCAAGACAAATCTTGATGAGTGGATGGGAAATAGGAAATACACCCTGGGGATCACTTCTGTGGCTCTGCTCAGCAGGGGCACAGGAAATTAACTTTCTTGGGTGGCTTAAGCCAGGAAACCTTGTTGGCTAGGCTTACTTAGGCCTTTGGGTTGATAGCCTAGTACCTACCTATGAACCTATGAACCTAAGCCCTCTTACCTTCACTTAGCACTGCTTACACCCAGCTAAGCAGAGCTGAGCACTGCTTACCATTGCTCAGTTTTTATTTTAATAAAATATTAGGATTGTAGATTAAATCATCATTACTGACATATTATTATGTGTATATGATTTACTTTACATGACATACCCCTATGTGCTTTCATTACTTTACCTTGGGGTGTTACTATATTGTATGGGACACTTGTGGATACATGGGTGATTGCACATGCTATGTGCACTCACACTTACATTTTGGACCTGCTACACTACCCTGCATGAATAATATCAATTACTACATAATTTAACATTAAAAATAATTTTAACAATGCTTTCCCATGTAAAAACAAAGTGTCTATCTTGGTACTCGAGCCATGAACACCTGCATGCAAAGCCGGGACTCTAACTACTATACTATCCCATCATTAGGATCTTAGCTGTATATTTTTATTTATCTCCTATGGGATGTTTAAGCAATGCTGAGAAGAGGGCCCTAATTTGCAAACCTGCTCAGCTATGCTTAAACATATCTTAGAATGTAAAAAAAAAAAAATAGATCAGTACACCCACTTGTCAGTTACAGTAAGGGAAAGTGTAAGGGGACACATAGGGACAAATTATTGGCAGATAACTCAAGGTTTATGTCAGGGGATAATGACAGGATTTGTGTTTCAGACTTCATAGCCTTCAGAAAATCCATGCACATGCTAAACCTGTTATTTTATCAGCTTTCCAAGTTTGTATATGCAATATTTAAGAGATGTCCCTATTTGTGGGCCTTTGTCCCCCCTTATTTATGGCTTTGTACAGCTTTCTGGCTCAAGGAGGTTGAGAGGTATGCAAGGCAGGCATATGGGCATTCTGTGGAAACCTGTGCAGTGGAGGGGTGTAGCCATATGGCACTTGTACAATGGCAGTCAGTTGGGTTTCAGTCTTCATACCCTTCAGGAATTCTGTGCTACTGCAAACCTTTTATTCCATCAACTTTCAGGGTTTGTAACTGCAATATTTAAAAAGTATCCCTATTTTTCTGCCTTTGTCCCCCTATTATTTATGGCTTTCTACAACTTTCTGGATCTAGGAGGTTGAGAGGTATGTGAGGCAGGCATCTAGGCATTCTGCGGAAACCTGTACAGTGGAGGGCTATGGCCGTATGGCACTTGTACAATGGCAGACAGTTGGGTTTCAGTCTTCATACCCTTCAGGAAGTCCATGCTACTACAAACCTTTTATTATATCAGCTTTCTGGGTTTGTAAGTGCAATATTTAAATGTGTCCTTATTTTTGTGCCTTTGTCCACCCATTATTTATGGTTTTGTACAGCATTCTGGCTCTAGGAGGTTGAGAGGCATGTAAGGCAGGCATCTGGGCATTCTGCGGAAACCTGTGCAGTGGAAGAGTGTGGCTGTATGGCACGTGTACAATGGAAGACAGTTGGGTTTCAGTCTTCATACCCTTCAGGAAGTCCATGCTACTGCAAACCTTTTATTCCATCAACTTTCTGGGTTTGTAAGTGCGATATGTAAAAAGTGCCCCTATTTTTGTGCCTTTGTCCACCCATTATTTATGGCTTTCTACAGCTTTCTGGCTCTAGGAGGTTGAGAGGTATGTGAGGCAGGCATCTGGGCATTCTGTAGAAACCTGTACAGTGGAAGGCTATGGCCTTATGGCACTTGTACAATGGCAGACAGTTGGGTTTCAGTCTTCATACCCTGTAAGTGCAATATTTAAAAAGTGTCCCTATTTTTGTTCCTTTGTCCACCCATTATTTATGGCTTTCTACAGCTTTCTGGATCTAGGAGGTTGAGAGGTATGTGAGCCAGGCATCTGAGCATTCTGCAGAAATCTGTACAGTGGAGGCCTATGGCCTTACGGCACTTGTACAATGGCAGACAGTTGGGTTTCAGTCTTCATACCCTTCAGGAAGTCTGTGCTATTGCAAACCTTTTATTCTATCAGCTTTCTGGGTTTGTAAGTACAGTAATTAAAAAGTGTCCCTAGTTTTGTACCTTTGTCCACCAATTACTTATGGCTTTGTACAGATTTCTGGTTCTAGGAGGTTGAGAGATATGTGAGGCATGCATCTGGGCATTATGCGGAAACCTGTACAGTGGAGAGGTGTGGCCATATGGCAATTGTACAATGGAAGACAGTTGGGTTTCAGTCTTCATACCCTTCAGAAGTCCTTGCTACTGCAAACCTTTTATTCCATCAACTATTCGGGTTTGTAAGTACAATATTTAAAAACTGTCCCTATTTTTGTGCCTTTGTCCACCCATTATTTATGGCTTTGTACAGCTTTCTGGCTCTAGGAGGTTGAGAAGTATGTGAGGCAGCATCTGGGCATTTTGCAGAAACCTGTACAGTGGAGGGCTATGGCCGTACAGCACTTTTACAATGCAGGGAGTGTGTGACAGAACCTATCACACACCCCCTTCATTGCTTTCTTGCTACCCTATCTATTTCAGTGTCCATGGACACTGAAATACTGATTTTATTTTATTTCAGTGTCTGCAGACACTGAAATGCTTTTAGAAAGTGATGTATGGAACTTTCTGACTGCAGGGGGCATGTTAGATGGGTGTGTATTACTTAAACACGCCCCCCTGCCCTCAGTAGTGTTTGTGTCTATTTAGCCTTAGCAGCAGTGTGCCTTCAAGACTATGCAATGCATGCTGCTGTTAAAGCTATGGCTACATGGACAAAATTCACTCCATGCAGGAATAGCACTATTCCTGCACTGAGTTTATTAAATCCAGGGGTAAATGTTTTGGTAACTGCAACTTGACCACAATTTTTGACCAAATGATGGAAGTGTGGTTCACTTTTGTTTTTACCATGCTGCAATCATAAAATCTGTGTTTTCAGATAGATCTATGCTCCAAATTGCATCTCCAAAAGTAGGTACTATCTTTTTTTTATCTATGTATGCTTTCTGTGAGGAAGGAGAAACAAATTGCTCACTTTCCATGTGAATATTTTTCAAAATAATGACATTCTTTTTATTTAACCTAGCATCATGGTGTTATCTTTCTCCATACTAGTTATATAATTAGTTTGGTTTTAATTGTTAATATAAGATTTTTTCTCAGATGGTTTAGATGGTGATGTCATTTTATAACTGTGAAAAAATGAAGTAGTACTTATTTTTTTGTAATACAAATTTTATGTATTTCAGCAATGTTGAATAGGACATGGGCTTGATTCAATAAAGCCTGCATGGCTTGCTAAAACCGGTGCGTGGCACTGCATAATGCGCACGTGGTAGCACTCTGATTTGTACTCAGCAAGTGGGTCTATATGGTGTGTAGATCTGCACAAACACAGTAAACATCATGGCTTGCTAATTGCAGCCTAAGCAGCTGAATTGTAAGCTAATCAACCAATCCAAGATAGAGGAGCTATTCAACAAGCAGTAACGCAATCATGTAGACTTAGTGCAGGTTTGGCCTGTGAAATCCAGAACCCATTAGAATACAGCCATGGAAACTACTCTATACAGAGAGAACGTTAGGGCCTACTGTTGCTCTTCTAAATGTGTATGTGCAACATGCACAAATCTATGCTGCTGCTAATAGACCCTGGTCAAGAAGAAGAACGATGTTTAGACTCTGTTTTACTTTCCATGGTCTGCATGAGCTGAAAATAGCAATGCGCCACAGGGTAGATAGGGACACACTACAGGAGCTCTACAATCTCTGTCTTCTTTAACTGAAAGGAAAGGCAAATCAAGGGGAACCAATACCTGTGGAAACTAAGGTATGTGTAGCATTTAGAATGGTGGCTAACAGAACCTTCCAGAGACCAACAGGGGATATGCTGTGGGTATCAGAGCCATCAGCATCTAGGATCCTACATAATTTCTGAAATGCTAGGGTACAGTATTCCAGTGATTACATACATTTTTCCCCATACACCAGAGGACAGAGCTACAACTATGCAGGATTTCTACCCTGTAGCACACTTTTCTGAAGTCTTGGGTGCCATAGACTGCATGCACATTGAGAACAAAGCACCACTCAGGGAACAGGGAAGGGTCTACATAAACAGAAATGGCTTCCATTCCCTTAACTGCCAGGTTGTGTGTAACACTTGGAGAATAATCATGAATGTGTGTGCTGGCAACTCCAGAGGTTATCACGTCTCCCATATCTGGCACAACTCTGAACTATACCAGAGGTTGTCTAAGGGGGATAATCTCACAAGGTCATTTATTGGGTGATGAGGGGTATACTCTTGAACCCTGCCTGATGACACCCATCAGAAATGCACACACATCCACAGAAGAATGTTATATTAAGGCACACTTGCAAGCAAGAAATATAATAGAGCATGTGTTTGGGCTGCTGAAGTCATAGTTCCAATGCCTAGATACATCAGAGGAGTCCCTGCAGTATAATCCCAGTACTTGTGCTGACATTTTCACTGTCTGTACTATCTTTTGCAATATTGGCACGAGAAGACAGCTTCAATGGGTACACCAAGAGGAAGGGGCACACATCCCACCACCACTGACAAGGTCACCACAGCTATAGCCAAGTGAGGAGTTGGAGGGGGAACCACTAGCTGCTGTGTCATTAGACAAAGGCATGGTCAATATGCCTTTACCCTGGCCAAGGAGCAATGGATAGCACACAGGCTGACCACCTAAGGGAGTACAGCTTTCATCCTATGCACATACATACAGTAAAATAGATGCATGGCAAAGCACACAACCTTTACTTTACTTACTAGCATCACACAGAGTCCGCCTAGATTAAAATACTTGTAACTGCCGGAATATCAAGCTAAGTACTGAACCTGGAATATGAAAATAAATGACTAAGAACATAAATGAATGGCATATCCTTGCATACTGTTACTTGCTAATGTATCAGATCCTTGCATACTGTTACTTGCTAATGTATCTAAGTAGAAGGTAGGTGAGTTTTACGGCAATGACATCAATATGTGAAAGGACTGACTTATGTCAATAGATGTGTGCTCTTTATTAACTAATAGGCCTCATGCACTGAAGATACACACAATACAAAAACCTTTTAATAAAGCAATACACTTTTCAAAAGAGCATCACAAACACATATATACTTAGCACTCAGTCAGCTATGCACCTTGAGCATCAGACAAAAAGCTTATGCATTCCTGAATCCAAAAGATAGAATCAAGGAGATAGCACAGCTATCATCATTAGCACAGGGTGTTGTTTGGGAGGGCAGGAGACCAAGGCTGACACAAAGGTTAGTGAGTGCGTGTCAGTAAGAAAGACAGGCAGGCAGAAATTTAGATAACTTATCAAATGGCCAATGAGACAGAATGAGTCGCAAGCCTCATGAAATGACCCATGTGATTGTTTTGTGTATGTGTCTTTATGGGCATTCAAGGTGAAACTTGTGTGTGAATGTCTGCAAGAACACAGCCAAGCTCTGTGCTAGCTGTACATCCTGACATGTCAGACAGGTTTGAGCTGTGCATGGTAGAGGTAACAGTTGATCATCATCCCCTCCCGAATGTGAGAACTGGCTCTGCTAGGAGTTGCACTGTTACATCCATGCCCGTGATCAGATGTGCTGTTGCTACCTCAATGTGACTGATGTATGCTGGATGAGCTCTGCTCACGAGTATGCCCAGAACCACAGCCCCATGGCCTACCATGTATGAGTGTGTACACTTCAACCACTGATGGAGCATTGGAAGTAGTGCCACTTCAGGAGAGTAATTGTGCACATCCTTGTTAGCTAATAGCAGATGATGATGCTGCCTACCTCCATGTGGATCCTATCTCCCTCCCAGCAGACGTTCCATAACAGACACTGTTCTTTCCAACATGTCATTCACTTGATCCATTAAACTGGCCACACACTGTAGGCAGTCACACATTTCAGCCTGTGTCACATCTACAACTCTAAGCATATCCTTGGAGGACCTAGTGGAATGCGCCTGCATGTCCATGATGGCCCTAAACATATGTTTAATGGCACATAATGACACACCAGTATCAGGTGGAGGGTGGACAGCAAGCCTTCTCCGAGCACTCCTATCAACCTTTTTGCGTGTGAATTCACCCACACGTTGGTTATGGCCAGAGTCAACTGGCACTGAAGCTACAGTAACCACACTACCCTGATCAAGTGTCACACCCTACACCTGTCCATTATCTGAGCACAGTGGAATAGGTATGTGTAGACCTATTGACTGTGTCTGATGGAAATACAGGTGATGGGTGAATGTCAACCTCAGTATCAGATTCAACCTCTGCACCCACTGACTGTGCCAGTGTTTGGCAACCATCATAATCAGAGTCTGACGATATTCTAACATCAGGTGGTAAGAGTCCTGCATTTCCATTGTCAAGATCACCTGTGATTATATCCAAGTGACGCCTCCAGGTGCATCTGCATCTACCTCCTACTGACGCCTCTAGGCATCAAATATTGCTTGTTCATATTTGCATCAATAATTCCAAAACCATGCTATGTAGAAGGTTTTAAAAGATTTCATCTTAAAGCTTACACAACAGCAAACTCAACTGCATTAATATTTGACCTCTGTCTCGTGCAGATAAATAGATATTAACTGTTATTTTTGTGATATTAATTTATATAGACATAATTATCACATTTTTCTAAATATTTCAACAACCAATTAACACAGACAGAATTCCTTAACCTCAGATGAAAGCTCTCAGCTAGATGAATAAAATATTAACAGCATCTATGTAACTTGTGATTGCTGAGATATTTTAAGTTGTTTACAAAATGTTAAAATTTTATAGTTACTGTTTTTACTATGACATAAACATTTGGTTTAAGACCTAAACCTAAAACATACTACCACCATAAAAACAGTTTATGCTAAAGAGTTTGCCATTTGTGCTTCTTTCATAACCCCTATGGTTCTAGAAATGTGAACATTTGTTTGAAATGTGAGGCCATCATTTGATTCTGTCAAAAGTCTTAGGCTCCGCCTATTGGAAGTTAGAGTGCAAACCTCCTGAGGTCCATTGATGTGAATGAGTTAAGCAACAGACAAAGGAATGAAATTAATAGTACACTAGATATTTAAAACAATTTATATGATAACAAGCTAACACTGGTCCCACTATTGCAGATGGTACAGCAATACACACATTCATTACACCCACCTCACACTCACAAGTAAATACATATATCTGACAAATGGACATCAATAATCCAAAAAAGAATTTTGTTTTTGCTTACCATGTGCAGATGACTCCACACGTTGTAGGGAGGATGGCCCTGGAAGAAATTAAGCAAGGGAAGGATACAAATTAAACATCACAATGGGAGTAACACAGAAAGACAGTGAATACACAATTGTCTATATGTCCGTTAGGAATACTTTTAACTGAACCTTGACTGACACGTCCACTCGCAGCTATGTATAATGAACAAGGGTGTCATATAAGTCCATTCATTTATCAATAGGTTCATAAAAAATTTTCTCACGTATTACTTACATTTTTCTGTATTTTACTCTACAAGCAAATCTAAAACTTGCCATATGTAAGCTTACCTGGAAGCTCCTCCTGAGATATAGTTGCCCTCCCAGACACATTAGCACCGGCCTCAGTCACATGTTGTTGTGCAGTTTCCACTGAGCTTTCTGGATCTCTAACAATGGACAGGAACTCTTCATTTAGTGTCAGTGGGGGCTCAGGAGTAGCCCCTCCCCATAGCCAACTGTTCATGGAAAACTGCAGCTGTTGTCTTCTGGACTGATGAAATCATATCAGTGGCACTATGACGCACCTGATCATAAGTCCTGGTGAGACCCTCTACTGCACTAATGTCATTCACTAACTGGTTCAAAATCTGCCTTTTGGCAGCCATATTCCCATGTTTCTCAAGCAGAAAGGCACCATGGTGCCTGAATGCCTGCACTATTACATAATTTTCAGAATCACTGAAAGGGAGTTTACATGGATTTGTATGCTTGGGTGCCATAATCCTATGTGACGTAAAACAGAGAAGGATACAACACACAAATATCACCTAACTGTATTCCTGCTTACATACATATATTTGTCAACATTAAGCACTGGAAACACATTTCAATTATTAAAACTGAAGGTTATCTATTTATACCACATCACACTCACACGCAAACCAATGTTTGGTTCAAACCAAGGAATACCACTTTAGCAATGTATTATGTTTCCCACTGAAATAACAGGATGATTACACATTTTCAAGAGAAAAGCACATGAATCACATTTTTGTTGTGGCAACACACAAATGGTAGATGGCTCCCCAAGCCCCAAAACAACAAACAAATGAAGGTTTGCACAATCCAAGGAATGCCACATAATTAATTTGGTATATATGCTTTCAACCCAATTCTCATAACGTATACACATTTTCAGCATAAAAGTAAATTTTATATGATTGCCATTCACCTCTCACTGTGCCCACCACTCCACTGGAGGTGTCTTTGGACCATCTTAGAAGCATAACACCCTGTGTCATTGGCATAATACATTTCCCTGAAATAACATAGAAGATTGTAAAACAACAAGTTTAACAATAACACTTGTGATGAAAGTTAATCTGTCTCTACCTGATAAATGTAAATGCTTGCCAAAAATGCATGTGGAAATAGTGAACTTATAAAAAGTGCATCCAGATAAAAGTTCCATTTTCTACTGGATATATATAATTTGCTTTGTAACATGTTACAAAATCTAGAATGTACTTGGAAAATACAGTCATACCTTAGCAAAATTAGAAGCCTTCTCTGCAGATAAATGAAAAGGAATAGCAATCTTCTTTTTTGTCCAAATATACAAGTCTCCTCACCTTCCATTTCTCTAGCTCCACAGTTACCTTTTATAGTGTAGATTCAGGCATCTGAGCATGGCAAAGATACAAATGAGGTGTGAACTCATTAGAATTGGGAATACCAAACATTTGACTTCATGTAGCATATCTAAACATAGTGTAGGCCCTATGTCTCTGGTTAGTTGCTAATGGATTGCAGCTGTGGATGATTACTGGGAGGGAGAAAAAAGGCACAACAGCAATTTTGATTACCTTACATACATCGGGTGTTTCACCCAGGACACACCTGCAAAGCTTAGAAGTAACATTAGCAAGCTTTTAAATGGAATTAAACAGCACACATTTATCATTTTGTTCACAAGTAGCCAAACTCTCATGCATTTGCTGAAAAATGTTTTTCACTGTCATTTATTTTTATCACACATTTATAAGATAATGATACAGAGTGCACTATAGACGCAATGTCTGAGAGTACACCACAGATAAGAGAAGAATGAAGAAGAGAAGACAGAGCTATATTGGTGCAAGCATGTTCATAAATGACTGTGTGTAAATCATTGCACTAAATGTGTAAGCTGCACATGTACAAATAAATGAGAGTGTACACATGTATATGTCTTGTTAATACTATGGAGGAAATAGGAATTGCTTGGATGCACATGATTTGATTTCCTGCTGCGAAGTCGTTTCTGTGGTAAGGACAGATAACACACTCCTAGTGTGTTTTCTGGGTTCGTTAGTATGATAGTACAAATCCAGAGCTGTGTAAAAATTTCTAACAAGTGTTAAAATATATTTTATATTTTTTTAATATTATTTGTGTGGCATGGAGACTAGCACAGGAGTGTAAAAAATACACCCATCACTCAGCCTTCCCTGTGGCAACCAGTGCAAATTCATGGCTGCAATACAGTTATGCCAAGGTTCTAATCCAGTGACCTCCTAATTTGGTTAATGTTGTTCTAGTTAATTTTGAATAACAATTAACAAGATAAAGATAATTATACATAATAACTATGTATAACAGTGGATATCAGATGAATTATATGTGTGAATGGGGTTATCCTGGCAATTATGTTTTTGTAATTAAAAGTTTTTTTTCTGCTCTGGGATGGACTTCATACTTCACTGATACTCATGTACACGACTCACATAACAAAAGTTAGTTGAAAAGCAAATTGTATTGTGTGGTCTGACCCAAAACTCGCAAATCATTCCTGCAAGTAATACAATTATGCGCATTTCCAGTACATTGTCACACATTACTCCTGCATCACACATGAGAATGAATAAAATAGAAACTTGTCAGGTCACACACATACATGGTTAAATAAAGTGAAGCGCCCTTCACTTTTTAATGTCTCTAGGTAAGTAATGAGCATACCTGACAAAAACTTCTGTGGCAATGAAGATAAAAACACTTATGCGGAAGAATATGTATTCTCTGTTTTACATTGGTTTGAATCCCAGATTGTACAAATTACTTTTGTGAGTGTGTAAGGCTCCACAAAATATCAAGTCAAAAAATGTATACCCCCCAATTCATGTCTTAAAAGTCAAGTTATTTAACAGGTATAGCAGCAGACAAGCCATAAATTAATGCCAACTGTCACATTACACTTCCTATTTCATAAACTGCCTTCTTTGCTGTTTGGCAATGTTGCTCTGTGCTTAACATCACACAAACTTGGTTGGTATGGCTGTGCAGGTTGGTTTGTACACTAGCCATAAAATGCAATATCATGAATTGGTGAGAAAAAACATTAACTGTTGCTGGATGACCTGTGTGGACATGGCAGAAGCTAGGAATAAGATACCTAATTTAGAGCTCAAAGATGGGGTGTAGAGGAGTTCAGAATGTTCAGTGGACTCCTCGTACAGTGTCACAGCCGTAGACTTTTACAAAGGGACTATACCAGGTCTCAGTATAAATAGAAAGCTTGGAACAGTCTAGCCAAGGTTGTCTCCAGTGCAACTGGCATTCCACACACTGGGAAGTAATGTGGGCACCATTACAACAACCTGAAAATATGAAATCAGGAACAACTCAACCAGTGGCTGGATGAGGTTAGGACTACTGAAATCCCACAGTTGTGTAATTATACAGGTAAAGATACTCAAAATGATATACAAAGCTGGATATAGCCAAGACTGGTAAGCAAAATGCTCTTTTCTTTTTCTCTCATCTTTAGTTTATAGCTGCCCAGAAGATTTCAGTGAACAGGGAGGCCCATGCTGAGCACTTAGAAAGACTAAGAGAATCAAGGGGTATGTATACAACAGAAATTACCAATTGTTTTATTAGAAGTATTATTCTTCCATACATTACTAAGATATTAAGCATACATATCTTAACTCTAAAATTAAGCATGCATGCTTCATTCTGTAGCTCAGGCTAATTGTAGGAGTCGATTGTAATAGTGTATTCAGATGCTGTGGATTAAAATCTCACAAGTAACAAATACATACCAAAACTGATTAAATATTAATTTCAACAAAATAGGCATAAATGCTATATTGTTAACTTAATCTGTATACGTTTTAAAAGCATACAGTAAGTGCAATATATGCATATTGCAGGGATTATTTGGAACAATTTTCAGTCCTATTTTGGATTTTTAAAAAGTATAGTTAACTTAAAATTAAAAATATATTTTTATTGCAGAAATGTATCAAAAGGTGATATATAATGGCTGTAATTTATCTTTTTTCTCTTTTCTCTTTTATCCCAACTCTTA
The DNA here is from genome assembly GCF_019279795.1 of Protopterus annectens. NCBI lineage: Eukaryota > Metazoa > Chordata > Ceratodontiformes > Protopteridae > Protopterus > Protopterus annectens. The sequence goes on from NC_056732.1 coordinate 907,594,891, forward strand.
TCTCCTTTTTTATTTTTATATTATGTGATCACATTATTCTGATGTCATACATAAAAGTATTTCCAGTACAGAGAAGTAGGCCAAATACTGTGGCTCAGCCTGCCACCCCTTCAATGGCTTCCACACCAAAACCAGCACATCCAGGATGCAACCTGGCAGTACTACCTCTGTAAATCCTACACTACCTAGGCCATCAACATCAGGTAGCATTACCTCAGCAGCTGGTGCAGTGGTACCCTCCAAGAATATTGGCAGAGGTGGGGATTTCCTCACCTGCCAGGAGCTGCCAGTCATGGTGCATGAGGTCATAGAAGGTACCATTGGTGCATGCCTCAGACATCTGGAGAAGTTGCTTTTTGAAATGCAGAAAAAAAGTAAGTGTCAAGCAATCCAACAGGAAGCTGAGGAAGGGGACAGTTATGGCAGTTCTGAGGGTGAAGATTAGATTCTCACTGTCCCCATGCATGACTGGCATGTGTCTCTCATGTCCCCTCTCTATCACTAATCATGGTGTCCCTCAACCTTTTGTGTCCCTCACCATCTCTGTCTCTGTCTTGTTTGTCCTGTTTGTCTGCACCTGCTTCCACACCTACCCTACTTACCTGACCCTGACATACCTACATCCCTTCCCAACATTCCTGTCCTTTTAAATGAAAATAAAAAAAATTGGGCACCTGTCCCACAAAAATATTGTCCCATACATAGCTCTCCACTTTTCACATGTGTTTTCTTGACACCCTTGATTCAATCCAATTGACTATACAATATGATTATGCTGTTGTCACACATCTATGTTGAAGTGACAGTCCAAATTCATCCAAGTTGCTATCCATATTCATATTACGCTGTTGAAAAAGTGGATAGGTATGGTTCATTCCTAATTCCTGTATTGATTCCCCTTTGTTCTTCCCCCTGCTTGCCCCCCGTTTCACCACTTTTCTATCTACTCCATTTTCACACCTTTAATCTGGTCAAAAAATAGTCTCACACACCACACAACAGAAATGCCACCTAATGAAGCCCTTCACTTTTTGTCCTCTGTGTTTGCATGAATTTTTGCATCCCACATCAATGCCAGGTGATAGCTAATGGCTGTTTATGTCGCATGTCATCAGCCACACTAGTGTGGTTACCTCCATGCAATGCTGCTTAAAATCAATGCACTGAAGGAACTCACAGTTAAAGCAGAGTAAAGACTGTAGTTTACATTTACTCTAACATTTAGACTGCTGAATGCATAAAAGTCCAAATACATATGTTTACTGTTGACATAAATCACTTGACTGCTGGTTTATGTTTATACATTATTTCACTGTAGTCATTACTTCCCACATTTGCAGCAATTATCACATTTACTTATGTAATGCCATCCTGACACCATGTGTAAAAAAAGTTGATTGACCTGTATTCGAATCCTGCAACATCTGTGCTGTAAACAAAAGTTCAATGTTCTTACACCTGCTGCCACTTGGAAATCTAAGCAGCAGATTTATGTATTACCTTCAGTTCTGTCTAAAGGGCTGATTGACATGCCTTACTGCTTAGCATGTTTGTGCAAAGGAAAGTGAACCAATAGAAATATATTACTATTTTCCCACTTAAGCAAATAATTGCATTTGCTCATCACTTAACTCTGCACAAATGGGGAAGGCAATAACAGCAGTTCTTCGTGTCTTAAAAGTTACAACACAACATTTCCAATATAAGCTCCACTATGAGCACCATAGTATCTGTCATATATTTCTACCATATGTTATAAGCATAAGTACTTCTCAAGTTCAAATTGTATTCAGTAAATGTGAATCTTGTATGCACAAACACTTTGCCATAGTGCACACAAATCAGTTGCTTAGAGGTGAGCTATGAAAACAGCTGATTTGCATGTATTACTATGTGTATTACCCAGCTATTTTTCATCTCATTAAAATACATGTAAAAGCACCACCAAAGGGAAATGACTTACTAGTGACTGAACACATATTTACTTAGACTCATGTGTGCCCTGCATCCATGCACTTGAAAATGGATATGTCAGTAATAGTTCCCAAATATCAATTACACTACAAAAATAAATAGCAAAACTGCATTGTTACATCATCTAAAGCTTTATACTGACAATAGACACCGAGATTGTCTTAGACGGCATCACAAATATAAACGCGCATATATCAATGCCTGCATCAATGTTGATCACAGTATGTGTGTGTATGTGTGTGTGTGTGTGTGTGTGTGTGTGTGTGTGTGTGTGTGTGTGTGTGTGTGTGTGTGTGTATGTGTGTGTGTGTGTGTGTGTGTGTGTGTGTGTGTGTGTGTGTGTGTGTGTGTGTGTGTGTGTGTGTGTGTGTGTGTGTGTGAGACTATATGTGTGTAATGTATACCACACTTAGAGAAACAGCTGCATTTGTCTCAGTTCTGCAACATGCATTCCTGACAACTTATTGCATCTAATTAGACAAGCTCTCTTTTAAAGTATATCTGTACCATGGAACCTAAACAAAAAAAAATCCAAACTACACACTTTGCATACCACTCTCATAACAGGATATGCAACCTGCATCATGTAATGATGATGCCATTATCTCTAAAGAGCACCATGACAAGGAAAAAGAAGATTTTGGTGATGGCACAAATATTAACTACTGTTTCTGCAGATGGGAACAAAATAGTTATGTAGTGGTTAACTTACCACAACAGCCACATTGTGTGTGTGTGTGTGTGTGTGTGTGTGTGTGTGTGTGTGTGTGTGTGTGTGTGTGTGTGTGTGTGTGTGTGTGTACATAGTTAGAAGAACATGTGTCTTAAGTCTACTGTCATCTATCAAGTGTCATGGAGAAAACATTTTTTTTTAATTTGTACATGCCTACACAGTCATTTCATACAAGCCTCCCAACATCTTCTCTCAAACATACAATGATGATGTTATCCACTATAAAGTGTTCAACAACAGTGCAAAATTCAGACATGTACCACAACGCTTGTGTTAAGTATTGTATCTTTATCTTGTATAACTCAGGTAGGGGTTTTAATCTCACTAGAGCTAACTGGGGGGAGGTCAGTGTTTGAAGTAAGAAGAGTATGAGTCTGTATCCTACTGTCATCAATCCAATCCCAAGGAGAACAAAACCAAAACTTTCTACAGTTATACATGCCTATGCAGCCATTTCATAGAGGCCTCCCAACATCTTCTTCTAAACATAAAATGATGATGTCATTCACTATAAAGTGTGCAGCAAGAGTATAAAAGTTAGAATTGTGCCATGACAATTGTGTTAAGTACTGCATTATCTTGCCTGTATAACTATTTAGGTAGGACTTCTAATCTCACTGAAGTCAATTTCAAGCTGATGCATGTGCATACTCAGAAGAGCATGAGTCTGTATCCTACTGTCAGCAGTCCAGTCCCATGGAGAACAAAAAAATTTTACAATGGTACATGCCTTCGCAGCTATTTCATACAGGCCTCCCAACATCTTCTACCAAACATAGCCTGCTGATGTCATCATCTATAAAGTGTTGCCTGACACTATGAAAATTAGAATTGTGCTGTGGCACTTGCATTAAGTATTGTGTTCTGTAGATAATTAAGAAAGGGTTCTAGTTACACTGTGGTCCACTGGTGTTTGTGTTCAGTTAGTTAACATTCTCAAGACCATTTTAGAACAGCATGTGAGACAACCATCTTCTTCTACCCAGACACTGCTGATGTCATCATCTATAAAGTGTTGTCTGACACTAAGAAAGCCAAACTTGCATTGTGGTACTTGCATTAAGTAATGTGTTCTCCAGCTTCTGTACCTAGATAGTTAGGGATTCTAATTTCACAGCAGTCAGCCTGAGTCTGTATTCATGAAAATAATATCTTTGAGACAATTTTACACTGAGGTATGACTCCACATCTATGTCAGACACTCTTCCCAACATCCTCTTCTCAGCATACAATGATGCTACCAGCCTATGTAAAGTGCCCCATGACACTGTTAAAGTCATGCATATGTGTTGGTGCTACTCGTATGTAGTGTGGAATCCAGCTTCTATAGCTACACAGGTTTAATGTTCACATCTGACCTCTGTCAAATGCTGTGTATGGGGTTGGTGGTACATTACGGTCATTGTATGATCTTTTCAATCTCTTTTCATTTATATATCACTCAGAAGAACCTTTAACATAGCCTCATGAATCAACATCCCCTTTTACCCCTCTGTCCACATAACGGCTTTCTTGCAGAGGACAGGATAATCTCATTATTTCAAAGATGCATGCACACATCATGAAGCAGAGTTCTTCCATGAACATTTGCAAGCCATCTCCAGACCACTGGATGTATGATTTTCAATCTGTCATGGGTGGTACACATGTCACATATGGATAGAGGCAGTGTGTAATACAATCAAACACATACATACAGACTCATATACCCTTTCTCTCTTCCCTCATATAGATAAATCAATTTTGGTTTTTTTGGTATAATAATGGCTATGATTTTATGTGATGTTGGCCATTAGCCTAGTAATGTCCAATGGCCCTATGAACATTGCACATGTAAATGTTGCTGTCATCCACATGTGCCATGTTGAGGTGTGGCTGTATGGAAGGCCTACAAGAACGTATTGAAATATGTGATGTGAGGTAATGTATTGATGACCTCTGTTGCCATCTGACTATATGTAATATACATATCAGCTTTAGTAATATGGCTCCTGAGAACTGTTGACATGGGATGATACTTTGTATATTGTTGGTTTAGTAATGCATGTGTTTTTGTAGTGGAGTATATCAGCATTGTTCACCATTTTCATTCAGCCATCAGAGTGACACTTTCAGTATGGCACAGGTGTGCATGTGTATACCTGCCATCTTTAAAAGTTCTGTGACACAAAACAATGTAACGTCATGCTGATTTACATGGGCACATATAGTACATTTTGTTTCATCCACGTGTTATAATGATGTTATATATGCAAACATATCAGAAGTTGTGATGAGACTTCAATCTTGGTGAACTCATTGTGTGAACAATTGTGTTGCTATTCCCAAGGATTATTTAGGTGGTCCCAGGCACCATTGTGTGCCTATTAGCATTTGTGTTAGCAACTGTTCTGCATGAGCCACATCCACCTCATTTGTAATGTGTCCATATATGAATCAGGGAGCTTACACACAGCTTTCCAATAAAACACATATAGGCATGTGATGTACATTTGATGTAATTACATGACATAGTTACAGTTGTATGACTGTGTAAACAGCACCACAGTGTGGCACATGATGGAAACTCAAGGTTGTATTTGGCGGTGTTGTCACAAATAATTTTTAAATAGGTATAAAATGTTAAGACGAATACATGACTAACTGTAGAGCTGTTTGTAGATGCCAGTCCAGCCATACTCAGATGGAGAAAAGAGACAATCTGCTAGTTGACAGTTTGGATCAAACTTCACCCCCTGTCTCCACTGGTCATCAGCCAAAGTATATATGCAAACATTGCTCATCTTGTTTTGATATGAGAGCAGCTCATCTGTGCTCTCTGTAAGGCTAATAACATGTAATCAATGGGCCCTGATTACAGGTTGCCTTTCCAAGAACTTAGACCCTGACCTACCAGACACAGTTGGATTCCTGCTTAAATACAGCCTCCAGACAGCCTATGTTTTGGCAGAACATTCATCTATCTGGACAAGGGGGAGACATCTCCTGATACAGGAAATTATCCTCCCATAAGCTTGACTCTCCTCATGTGTGAGGCAGACCAAAGAATCATCATAGACTTTATCAAACAGGACACAAGTAATCTCCCAAATGTGTAGCCAGCACATTTTTGATTTTTTATAGCAACATCATGTCTGTAAAATCGTTGACATCTTCAAGAAGGTCACCAAGGATATGGATGAGGAAAAGAATGTACATCACACCTACCTTGACCTGGCCAAGGCATTTGACACAAATCCACACTCAGTTATTACAGATAAACTGTCTCAAGTGGGCATAAATATCTATATCACCAAGTGGGTAGACAAATAGATCACAAAGAGAACATTTATTGTCAAGGTGTTTGAATTCACCTCTAGCCAATGACCAGTGACCAGGGCCGTACCTCAGAGTTCTGTAATAGGCCCTTTCCTGTTCATTATTTAATTATCAAAAGTCAAGCCAAACTTAGACAGCTTTGTCTGACAAACTTTGTGGACAAGTGCAAATTGTGGACAATCATTGAATCCAACAATGATATTGATGTACTGCATCAAGTGTTATCACACACAAATGGTTGTTGCCAGAGCCACGGAGGCACACTAAATGAACCACAAAGCATAATTATGTCATTTTTGAAAGCAATACTCAAGGTTAATACAGTATAGACAGCACACCCCTATGAGTAGACCCAGTGGTATGTGACCTAGATACTTAGGTAGATAGTAATGTGAACTTCCACCAGCATGTGCCCACAGTGGTGACAAATCCCTTGTATGTAGCACAACTTCCAAGTATAGACAGGCCATCCACATAAAATGATATTATAATTCCATTGCTCTCAGCCCTAATCACACCAGTAATTGAGTACAATGCACCCTTTTGCATGTACCTCACCACACATCAGCATCAGCTGGAGCAACCCCAGCGTAATCACACAAAGAAGATACATGGTATAAACAACAAGTCCTATGTGGAGAGATTGAAAGCCTTATTACTGTATTATATTTCTTACAGACTTCTAATGGTCGATCTGTGTCTGGCATACAGGGTAGTCTCCAATCGGGCCATGATGGAAATGTTACACTTTGTTAACTCAAACTGCATGTTGGTCAGGCTCTGACATATTGAATCTTGTTGTACGGACAGATACAACTGCCAGACATTACCCCTTCTCTAGAAAAAGCTTCCCAGTCACTTAAATCAAAGGCCTTTCCGTTGACCCTACATGATTCAGTGCTGTAGTTTCTGTGTACATGGGCATACTTATGCATTGCCATCAGTCTCATGTACTGCTGTACCATTCATTATAATGGATCACTTCTTAATTGACACATCAATTGCAGATGCTGTAGACAATATCCATTGCTATTGCATGTGGCAGATGAATGCAATAGACAGTTGTGTGTAGGGAATCTAATGATAATAGTGTGTTGTTTTTAAGTGTTGTTATCCATATGGCCAAAGCCTATGTCTTTCAGGGATGATTTACTCAAGAGTGTCAGTTTTGCCACAATGAGCCCCCTCACATCTTGTCATCCATACATAAGTATTTTTTGTGATGCATAACCATTAGTTGACAGTGCAGACTTCCCTAAAGGTGTTATACAAGATGCATGTGTCATATGTCTTCATGTAATGCACCCACTAAATACACAGCTCATTAACAACACTGATGGCATGAGATACATTCTTACAAGTATGGACTGTGGCATATGTGTCATGTAAACTTCTCAACTAGAAATTATTGCTCCTAATTTAAATTACAAGTATAACAGTGCACCTCCTAACACCTCCAAAAAGAGATCATTTTTGAGGAAGGTGACAAATCATTACAGTTGTACAAGTGTGTTCCTGCAAAACATGTATAACTCACAATCACATATTTTATGTCAATGTCAAAGATTAATGGTGGTATTATTCTGATATTGTGTCCACGATTGTTCCTAATTCTGCCTACTGTTGTCCATGAGCCTGTTGCTATGTGTTCCTGATTGGTTGAGAGCTATGCTGATATTTCAGTCATATTCAAGTGATATTATATACAATCTTTGCTAAATGTCCTCTCCAATGATCATGTTAGAACCAGTTATCTCCACTGATATGTGACCGTGTGTGCCAGTCACATAATATACTATAACTGTGTGATAATATGGATATACCTGCACAGGAGGTGTAAGCAGCAGTGCATACTGTAATATGTACATATGTAATTATTTTTCATGCCACTGACTTGTCTTTGGCGAGTATGTACATTGACATTCCCTTATCTGGTATAGGTTACCACTTTTCATGTGTCCTTTTCCTTTTTTCTTCATTCCTGCCATGCATATCTGTGGCCCTTTTCAATATGCACACTTCCCCATACTAGTGTATTTATACTGCGTTCTATATACCCTTGATGATCACCACAAAACCTTTATTTCAGTATGCTAAAAACATGTTGTAGTGTACTTTGCACTGAGTACACTTTTCTGTAATGTGTTATTAATACATTCATTACATTAATTTTAGCCCTGGTAGTCATTGTGGCTATTTATGCAATTCTGCAAAGTAAGTTTGCCCGTAGGTAAACTTGTCTCCTTGTGTTACATGCCTTCATGCTGCTTACATGGATTCCTGGCTGGCAACACTGTTTCTGACTACAAAACCTTGCTTGTAGCTGTGTAAGTGCAATGCATGGCATGCATATGTGATTAGAACTGCTGCTCATCTCACAGACAACTAAACCCCATGTAGGCTTTGCCCTAAACTGCTGCTCTGAAAGAATAACATGTGCTCACAGAATAATCCATACTTATGAGTCAGAATTTCAGCTGATAAAGTTGAGGTTACTTTTAAGACAGTTAAAACAATAAGAACATTCATTAAATTTCAGTTCATATGTTTTTATAATACTGCAACATTCAATAAACCCCAGTATAAAAGAAACAGACTGCAGAAAAAAAGTTTTTTTTTAACATTGGGTATTTGTAAATAAAAAACATTTACAAAATGTTATATATATTTAGATTTTGTAGTAGCAGATATACATATGTGTACATCTATAAGATTCAATTGTTGACTCATTATTTTAAATACTTTATCATTATATATGTATTGTTTTCTGTTTTGCAGTATATGTTATATATAACCAATGAAGTATTACATTGACTATAGATGCCATAACATGGTTTTAGTACCTAACAGACCTAACCCTCCCATATCCAGTAATCTGATAAAAATAATGAAACATGATTCTAGGTTTACTTGGATTCAAAAGGAAATTTAGGAATATCTTGTTTAGTTCTCCCTAAAGTGAGTTTTACTTGGCAGTAAGGATGCATTTTGACCTTTACATAGAATTTTGTCAATAGGATAATTTTGACTAGGATCGGTTTGTCTTCAAATGCAACAAAAATAATTAAATAAATCAATAGATATGTTATTCCAGTTTGAGATTATATATTTCAGAGCTTTAATAACATTTTGTAGTTAACTTCAGTAATATCACATATGTCTTTAAACAACTGAATTCCTTAGAATATTATTGTTTTACAATCCCTATTGAATTTATACCAGTGTACCATGACTTACTCTACCATACGATTTATAAGTATTGCATTGTCTTGTCCTAAATCTTAGAAAAAATGTTCAAAGCATTTTAGTGTATGATAGACATGTTTTAGAGATAAAGTAATATCAGTTAATTAATTAATTAATTACTTACTTAATTTGACATTTGTTGACCAGGAAAAATCAGACTGGGCAAAATCCCATTTTCAGTGTAGGCCCAGGGAGAAAAGCTCAATATATATAGCAAAGTTAATTAAATACACAACAAAGAAAATGACAATTAAGTCTCAGCACTGATTGACTAAGTTACAGCATCAAATTAAGGGGTCTATATTAAAACACCGAAGAGGTGTTTAATTGGACGCCTCTTCATCGACACATAAAGAGCGAACACACTAAAGCGCGAACGCTCAAGACAGAGATTTCTTTCACTGGGAAAGAAATTGCTTGGCCTTCCCTGTGTGTTTGTCCCTTTCCCCACTGTAGTGTGATCTCAGAGTTGGTATATTTAGTTAGAGGGTGTGTGGGGGGCACAGCCTCCCACTTGGGGGGTGTGGGGGTGAACCCTCCCACATTGTAATGTTTGATAGTGTGTGTGTGTGTGTGTGTGTGTGTGTGTGTGTGTGTGTGTGTGTGTGTGTGTGTTAGTGCTATCAATTTCTTTCTGAGGGAAAGAAATCGGTGTTCTGAGCATTCACGCTTTAGTGAGTTCGCTGTTTATGAGTTGACGAAGAGCCATTCGATTAAACGCCTCTTCGGTGTTATGATATAGACCCAAATTAAGTAGGCAATAATATAATAAAACAATACCTAGCATATATAATTAAGTTTCAGCAACAATAAAATTAAACAAAACAAGAGTAGTGAATACAACAAAGTGTCAGCAACAGATAGATAAAATATAACAAGAGAAGTTGGACTGTACAATAAGCTATTGACAAGTATTATTTGCAAATCAGTTTAAGGCTGAAAATAGATGAAAAGAAAGGTACAGAAGAAGCAGAATAGAATTAAGTACATTATTCCCCCAAAAAATGTGTGAAGTAATGGTTAAATATCTCTAGGTTAGCAATGAGAGAAGTGAATGCAGAGTTTTGATTATGAGTAATAAAGAAGTGATGCTTGAGTAAGTAGAAGAGTGTTTGAGTAAGAAGAAGAGTAAGTAACAAAATATCATCAATAAGCAGTAACATTTTGATGGAAAATTTGCACTCAACTTAAAACATTCAGTACTTTTGTTTTGACTAATCGTGTAGTAGCTTTGCTTCTCTAAAATATTGTAGTTTATTTCCTTTTGTCTTTATGTGACACATTTACCAGTATTATGTTACCAGCTTGTGTATATTTCACTATTAAGTGTATTTCTTGCAGAAATACAGTCCTGAGGATTCAGAAACAGTCAAAACGCCCCACTGTTTGTAGTAATAGCTGCAGTAATAAGAGGCTGCTTACACAGCATGTTTCAGAATAACTGTTAACTATTGTGAATGCCGATCAGCACTTTCCTGTGATAGATAACACTGTCAGCCCATGCATCACATTAGCACCAGAATTACCTCTCATTCACTCTCCCACAAACACATATACACACACACTCCACATACCCCTTACTTGGCCTTGAATTGACATAATGTCCCCAATGTCTCCGCTTATATTTTTACTGCCCTTGCAAATCTGAGATGCTTACACTCAGTCATTAATGTCAGGCATTTTGAGTTTCAGACTTCATATCCATCAGTAACTGCATGCCATTAAAAAAGTTATTATAGTGCCTTTCTGTGTTTATAAGAGTAATAACAGAAATATGCCCCTGACTGTGTGTCTTTGCCCGTCCATTAATTTTAGCTTGGTCTAGATTTCTTGTGCTATGAGGTCAAGAGATATATTTAAATGTGCATTTTCCCTGTCCTTCATAACTCTCAAATTGTTGAAGGCATTGAATAATGCCTAAGATCCTCATTGTAAGTTTAAACACCCTTGCTACATTAGCTTATCACTTAACACGGTGGGTTAGTGCTGCTTTTTCCTATGTTAAGGGCTCATGGTTTCAAACCCCCCCCCCTTTGTAATTTATTTTTTTTAGTTCTGTATTTTATCCACATGCTATCCTTGGTATCTAGTTGTGGCATAGACGACTGATATCCAACATGGGAGGGTGCAAGGACCGAATCTTTCATAGTGCCCTGAAGGCACAATGTTCAAAGTATTCCTGGTGTCTAGTGATCCCCCAGCAGCCCAAATCATCTTTCTTTCATTTTTAATAGTGCCTTTACAGTATGCTATATAGAATATCCTTGTCATCTAGCACCCCTGACTTATGTCATACTAAAGATATAGCCATGGTGGATAGTATCCACCAATAATATTGCTTGTTAGTCTACAGGAATGTGCTGGTATGACAGTCCCCCCATCCCACACACATACATTGACATATTCATTACACACACACACACACACACACACACACACACACACACACACACACACACACACACACACACACACACACACACACACACACACCTAACCTTCACTCTCACTATCCAACCTACTGTTACCTCCCAGGCAGACACACACTCATGCGTACACTCACACATGTAGTCCTCATATACTCTCAAGCAGACTCCCTCCCAGTGCTACTTGTTCATCAGTCTTCCTGAAATGTACCTCTACCAAGATGTTTGGATATGAAATTTTGGCCATGTTCATTAACGTCAGTTGCCAGGAGCAGCTGTGATAATTTTCTTACACCAATCCATTGTCTGAATTGCTTAGCTGGGTAAATAGTTTACTGCAGGTGGTTCCAAGGGAGAGCACACGGCTAATTAGCTCATTAGCATTTATCATGGTTACTGAGACAGCCCTTCTAGGTTTATAGCCATGTAATATATTTTGCAGATATGTTTGCCTCTGTTGCAATTATTGTTCATTGTCATGTATTACCATTGTTGACATGGTCAGTGTGTGCAAACTCTAAGGCTATTTTACAGATGCAGGACATCTGCACACAAGTCTCTGGCTTTTGTAGTAATACATCCTTGTTCTCATTATACTTGTTTGTTAACCAGGGTATGTTGTTGAAATCAATGTGCTCAACCTGGTATTTTTCTAAGCTGCAGAGGTAGATTTCTGCAAATATTCTTGCATGTTATTGGTATATCTATGTGCATCGACATTCCATTGCTTTCAGGTGTATTCCATTTAGGCCATTGACAGTCATACATATACGCCTACACCATGTCTTGCCTTTGACATGGCATATGTGTATCGTATAGTTGCATTGCATTACATATTTCTTTGGGTTGTGTACACCGTTTTGTGTATTTAGTAGGCATTTTGCTGTTTTGCTGCATGTGTTGTGCATTGTGCTGTCTGCATAACTTACCAGTCCTTACTGTTTTTTTTCTAACCTTTGTCTAGCATATCCAAAGAACAAAACCACAAAAAACAAACCAACTGGTAAAAGGATAGGCATCCAGAAACACAATCAGAGCCGGCAAATGATACAAAAAAACGTTTAATAAGCGCTTTCGGTGTGGACTGTGCCTCACCTTCTTCAGACAAAAGGAAATTCAATTAACAGTCTTTTTATAATGAGTTAAAAAACAATTAATTGCTAATAATCTATTAAGAGTTAAAGGAAAGTACTAGTATAATTTCCATAAAACCACAAAAGTGAAAATGGTTATGAAACCTGCTCTAAAAACATATACATATATATGTATGTATATTGTTTTAAAAACGTCACAATAGATAAACATTAAATCTTTAAGGTATGAATAATACAAGCAACTGTGTAACATAACAAACATACTATGCAATCAGCCTAAAGCCTTCCAGTTAAAGTTTTTAACTGGAAGGCTTTAGGCTGATTGCATATTATGTTATGTTACACAGTTGCTTGTATTATTCATACCTTAATTATTTAATGATTTAATGTTTATCTATTGTGACGTTTTTAAAACAATATACATACATATATATGTATATGTTTTTAGAACAGGTTTCATAACCATTTTCACTTTTGTGGTTTTATGGAAATTATCTTAGTACTTTCCTTTAACTCTTAATAGATTATTAGCAATTAATTGTTCTTTGTCTAGCATATGCTGTGATATTTGTACTATGGGTACACTGGATGTGATAGCCTTCTCCTCCTTTTCCACATATTTCCCTTTCTCTTTGTTCTTAAAAAAAATAATGGGGCCTATTCCCACCAAAAAAAAAAAAAAAAAAAAAAAGAAATCGCCCATAACCCTCTGACTTTCTCTCAGATTTTCCGATTCCATCATACCTGGTCAGTGCATAGGTCTAATCAGTTACAGCTAGTAAGGGACTATTCAGTTTTCAAATGTTTAAAGAAAAAAAAGATTTCTTGGAGGAATGGTTATAAAACTGCAAGGATATCTGCAAATAATATGCAGTTCATAAACAGCTCCCATGGAGGGAACACTGAAACAGACATAACAAATAGAATGCACTAAAGATTAACTGGATTAATATGCCACAACAATATAATAAAATATAAAAGGTTCTACTTGTACTGCTGATGGGGGATGGGGTATTTACAATGGTATTTCCTGACCAGCTGGTCAAGTATTAGGACAGAGTTAACAAAGGGAAGATTAGGAATTCCTGGGTTGTTATGCTAAATCTCAATTGTTAAATGTGCTAACTTCAAATCACTTGGAGGAATGAGAAATCTGATGAAAGCTTTAAATGGTAAAGAGAAAGGACTGGACAGAGTAGAGCCTCCTTTACTGATCCACCAAATTCAAAATTTCATGCTACCCTTTTTTAACTAAATTCCCTGGAAAAAGCTGTGAACGTTTAAGTCGAAGAACCTGTTGCCTTCTTTGTAGGAACCTGTGTCTACATCACAATACCAGAGTTACATTAAAGTTGATACCATCTGTATATCTGTTACAAAGTAAAAAGCATCACAATTTCTGAGAAAATAGGCATTTACTTGGCATTCAGGCTGCTTGCAGTCAGAAAAATGGCCCTTTGTGACTTTATTATTTCTCATGGTTACCATATAGATCAACAAATGTTGACTGAATGAGCAGTGGTGTGTGTACATTTTGAAAAATTAAACAGTGTGTAAAAATGGGTGAAAGCTGATTCAGAAGCATGGCACTTTTTGGAATAGTTAAACTGTTTTCAGGCTTCCACTGAATACAGCTAAGGCTACAGCAATGGTATCATTGCTACATAAGTTACAAAAAAGGAGTTAAAATCAGATAAAGCACATGCATAATTTAGTATTCCATTTGACCTTTGACATTATAGCAAGTAGTCTAGGGAGACCGTTCACTAAAGGGCTATGTGATACTGATGTGGACACGAATTTACAGTTCTTAAAAAATAAAATTCCATTTTCATAATTCATAATCCATGAATTAAACCTGTGATTTGCAAGTGTAATTTCCGTAATTTCTGTGATTTCATTGATAGGTTTCAGTATCTATCTATATACATGTGTATATGTGTTATGGGTGTGTGTGTGTGTGTGTGTGTGTGTGTGTGTGTGTGTGTGTGTGTGTGTGTAGACATATACTTATGCAAAATTTAAATAAATTCTAGGTACACAATATTCAATAAAGCATACTGACAGTATTATAAGTAGTAAATATGATAAAAAATGCACGTTGTTGAGAAAAACTGAAAGGCTGCCAGCCCAGCGAGATAGAATTTTGTAGATAATTCTATGTCATTGTAAATATTAATAAAATCCACAGGCTGTTTCACAAATGTAAAGAAAACTGTGTTAAATGTTAAACTTCAAAAATGTAACCACAGTATAATCTGCTGGAAGAAAGCTGATAAAGTAAACCATTTTATGACTGATCTCAAAGCTTGGAGACAGAATGTCTGGGCTAAGGAATTCCTTCTATTGTTTAAGACCAGAGTTAAATTCTAGATTTTACATGTATAATGTCTTTTATTGCTGTGGGTTCATAGCAGCTGCAAGATCAAAGATATGTTAAACTCTGAGTTTCTGTTAGCCTGGGAACCAGAGAAGAATGATGTAATCTAAAATGAGTCAGCAGTGATGTATTACCAATTTAAGAGATCTCAAGAGAGAAAGAGAGAGCATTTTTGGATTTTGTCTGAAGACCATCCACTTACCAGTACTCTGCCTTTGCTCTGTATGCAAGTAGGATCTTAGACTTTAGTGTCTCTTTTAGAAATAGAAAATAGTAAGTTTAGTCTAGCTGTTTTCTATATTTATGTCAGAATATACTACAGTATTATTTTAAGCTTTTTACTGTGATCTCTGAACTCTTGATTAGCACTGTGTTGAATTGAGGAGATTTGTTCATGTTTTTATTATTAAATATTTTAAACCTTTCAACTGTGGCTGTTTTGTATAGAGATAATTTAAGCTCTAAAGTACATTGTATGTATATAGTGATACTGTACAAAGCCACTCCAATAAGCCTTAAAAGTTCTGGTCACACTTACTAACTGGATAATAATATTGCACAGTAAAATTGGAAACCCTTTGGGAATGGCCTTATTGGTAGCTGATAAATAGTGGCTGGTGGCAGCTGGTACTACCTTATAGACTGGCAGGAAGGGGGCACAGCTGGTGAACCTATGCCAGCCTTTCACAGGAGTGTCTGTGTGTTTGTATATAAATCAAATCTTAAAGTGTGTGTGTGTGTGTGTGTGTGTGTGTGTGTGTGTGTGTGTGTGTGTGTGTGTGCGTGTGTGTGCGTGTGTGTGTGTGTGTGTGTGTGTGTGTGTGTGTGTGTGTGTGTGTGTGTGTGTGTGTGTGTGTGTGTGTGTGTGTGTCTGTGTGTATGTCAGCTACTTGGGCAGGGACATGAAGCACTCGTTGGACAGAGAGGGTGCTGAAGGTTTTAGCTTGACCACTAGGCTGAGATCTGGACCCTACAGCTGTGCCAGTGAAGAGTCTTATTTGGGATCTGGAGAGAAAGGGAGAAACCAGCCCCAGACTGACTGTGATCTTTGTGTGCTCTTAATGGAAATTGTAATTTACTGTGTGGGTATTTGTTATCCGTCCCAATGTCGATGCCCCTCACTGGTATTAGTAGTGAAGATTGAGGCTCCTTGATTACTGGGTCAGTGCATGGGCATCACAGTTGCAATTAATGTGTGCCCTAGCTTAAAAGGCCAAATACAATAACAAATCTGTGTTCTTGTAGTATTCAGAAAAGCCAACATTTGTGATTTGTTTCAGAAAAATAGAAAATTATTGTCTCTGATCACTGTGTATAGCAGACATTAGATATACAGGAAGCAATATAATGGTAGGAAAGTGATAAGGAGGCAAGTAGATAATGCCTGGAGTTTTGTCTTTGTTGATAACAAGATCAGCATTTATGATTTTCACAGGAGCAGAGTCATTGTCCTCTGGGTTATAGAACTATTAGAGAACTACATGAGAGGCAGAGATAAACTAAATTTAAATATAACAGGTATATCAGAACATGAATAAGAATGCTTTTGGGGGAATGCATTCATAGATTACATGACGTCATGTACTAAGGACACAAAAAACAAAATCACATACATACACACAGACACATGTGCACACAGAACACACTTACATGCATGCACACCCATGCACCTCCCCTCACACACGCGCAAACACAATATCTATATATGGATCCCTATCACAACACTGACACGCCACAAACCCGACACTCAAAACAACGACACCAAAACACCGAAAACGCACAAAACCGACAACTCACAAAACTGAACACCATAACACCGACACCCAAAACACCAACACACAAAACATAAACTACACTTTACACGCAACTATACATGCACTAACTGTAATCCAAACCCTAACACTAAGGTCCGACACTACTGCACACTTACCCTACCCACACCCTAACCCTAGCTCACTTAACCCGCCACTAAACCTACATTCCGTCACTATCGCACACTTACCCTACCCGCACCCTAACCCTAACTCACTTAACCTGTCACTACACCTAAAGTCCGTCACTATCGCACACTTACCTTACCCGCACCCTAAGTCCAACACTACCGCACACTCACCTTTCCCGCACCTTAACCCTAAATCCCACACTATCTCACACTTACCTGTCCACTCCCTAATGCTAAATCCCTCACTATCGCACACTTACCTGTCCGCTCCCTAACGCTAAATCCCTCACTATCGCACACTTACCTGTCCGCTCCCTAATGCTAAATCCCTCACTATCGCACACTTACCTGTCTGCTCCCTAATGCTAAATCCCTCACTATCGCACACTTACCAACTCGCGCTCACACGTTGCCCATGTCGGTGTTTCAGCTGCCGGGATTTCACCTTGTCAATCATCTGTCTCGTCAGTCTTCTCGAGTCGGTCTTCTTAGCGTCTGTGTTATATATATATATATATATATATATATATATATATATATATATATATAGAGGAAGTGATGTCATGTGTTCATGGTCTGAAGAAGCATCATTGATGTGAAAGCGCTAACCATTTAATAAATTTATCTACTTTTAGCCACCTCGTTTACTACATTTTTTAATGTATTTTATTGTTATATAGTTTGTGTAGTAGAGGTTCACAGTGGCATTGTTATTTCTTGGAACAAACCAATTTTTCCAGGGGCATCTTCAGAGGGGGTTAGATGAATACTTCATCTTCTTTCGGCTTTTCCAGGTTAGGGGTCACCACATTGGATCACCTGTCTGCTCATGATTGGCAGTGGAGTTTTATGGTGTCAAGTTACCAGCCCAGTGCCCAACCTTCCACAGAAGGCACACACATGGATGCACTCACACCTAGGGCCAATTTAGAGTGTCCAATCCACCTACAGCATGTCTTTGGAATGTGGGAGGAAACCAGATCACAGAGAGGAAACCCACGTGACCACAGGGAGGACATGCAGACTCCACATAGAAGGCACCCTAGCTGAGGATTGAACCGGAGAGCCTCTTGCTGTGAGGTGGGAACACTAACCTCTGCACCACCATGGCCGCCCCCACCACTGTGGCTACCCCGGGGGGGGGGGATTAGATGAATACAGTAGTGGGAATTAAGAGGGTTGGGGGGAATAAAGGGCTAAATGGGAGAGGGATGATTGGGAGGAAATGAGCTAAGGGTAGGGAGGGCTTAAGGGGTTTATGCAAGTGTAACTGGATAAGGAATCACATTTTAGCATGCCCTTGCTAGTGTGAGTTTACTTCCAAGAGACCTGTAGGTCCTGCTAGTGCAGGTAGGCCTGGGTTAACAATGGTTTTGGTTGGTAGCAGCACTTAGTAGTAGGGGTGCAGTAGGTTCAGTTATTATATTTAAATAACAGGGGTGCTGTAGGTACTGTTATTATATATGTAGCAAGGGGGGGGTAGTAAGTGCAGTTATCCTACAATTTTCTTTTTTCTTTTTTGCCATAATGGTTTGCTGTCTGCTTGCTGAGTTACTTCAGGGGAGTCCATGGGTTGTGTGGACTGCATAGTGCCATGTTTAACTGGTACCACAACAGGGTCTCTGTGTCGGTTTCCTTTTTGTATGGTGTGGGATTTCAGGTTTTGTTTGCTTTCTTGTTGTATGGGGTTCAGGAACATCCTCAGTAACAATCGTTGGTGGTGGTGGGGTAGCGATCACAGCATGATGCCATTGGGGTAGTTCCTCTCAGGTGCAATGCTAGGTTTTCTTGGGCTGAGATATGCAGACAGTAGTAGTTAATTACAGCATGCAAATTAAGCAGTAACGGTCGGGTCAGATGCAGGGTTTTCTGCACATTAGCATTTTCTATGAGAAAGTTTAGACAGCTTGGTTCTTCCATTACTGAGGCATATTTTAGAATAATTAAAATGTATATGAGCCTAGATGATCTGGTCCTCCTGGGTGTGATTTGTTTGACAGTGCAGCAATGCCTGCTTTGGCACACAGTTGATGTCATGTTGTATCTTCAGATGAATGGCCATTTTGAAGGTGTTGAACACTTTGTTTTTCATTTCTGTGTTGTGTTCTGGAGTGGGCAGGAGACTCGTTGAGATGGAATGAGTTTTTCATCAATGACCTAGATGTGCTTTTAGGGTTGAGTGACTTGCATGCTGTCAAATGATGTGTTGGTGGAAATTGTGGAAACTGAACTTGGGCCAACCTGCCATCTGTGGTGGGTTGATGCACAGTTGCTGTGCAGATAGTTTGGTAGTGTATCGGTGAACATTTGGTGTTGTTTACTTCTCTCCCTGGTGAAGCCAGTGTGGGACTGCATAGGTAGATATTGAAAAAAAAAGGCTGTGGACTACTTTTGCTGTGTAGAATGGATATTGATTAACATTGGCTTGTTTTGGCAGTGTCTCAGTTTGATAGTGCTTGTCAGTGTCTCAGGTTGAATAGCGTGTGTGGCTTGAAAGTCTTCCTAGTTGTCCCTGACTGATTCAGGAGTTGTCACTGATTCTGTTGCATTTTGTTCCTGACTGATTGAGAGCTGGGCAGTTGTCTGTGGTGTAGTCTTCTTGATTTTGATCCAATTATTCATGGGATAGTTTTTTTCTGGGGGGTTGCTGGAGTGTTGCTGACTGTTGTGGGAGGTGGGGGATTGTTGGACTGTGCTTGCTGGTTTGTGCCTGGTGATCCTTCGGGACTGCCTTTAGAGGATGGCGATGGATGTTGAGTTTTGGACTTCATGCATTTGGGAGGATTCGGGCTGCTGCAATGCCTGTGGTTGTATCAACCTTCTAGGTCTCTGGGAGTAGTAACTGAATGGTTCTCTCGATCATTTTTGCATTGTTGGTGCTGGGTGGTGGCAGAGTCTGCTGTTTGTGTGCTGGACAGAGAGGGCAGGCTGAGTGATTCTTGGAGTGGTGTGCAATCTGTAGAGGAGCAGTTTCATGGGCTTGTTTTTTTGTACTGCACATGCACTGCTACAGCTTGAGCTGCTCTGCTCATCTTGAAGATGTTGCAGTTTAGAGGTGTCTGGTATAGAAGGTACTCCCGTTTGAGGACATACCTCACAATTGTCTAGATTTTATTAGAATGTCCACATTTTGCATTGTGTTTTGGATCTGTTCCTCAAAGAATTTATGTCTTTCTAGCAAATCACTGGGATGATTGGAGGTTTGAAGTCACTAAATAATGACATAAGGTGGTGAAGGGTGTCTGCTTAGTTTTTGTACTAAAGGAGGCAGCTACATTAAGAGAGGATGGGGTTTGCTAAATCACTGGGATGATCTGAGGATTGAAGCCATTCTCTGAGAAGGTACAATCTTGGTTTTGCTCAATTCTGCAGAAAACATTTGCTAAACAAACACTGTTACACTAGCTGGGGTGGGGGTGGATACAACTGGGTTTCTTGCACCATGAGATTTGGAGGTGTGGTTGTGGTTAGCTGATAGGAAGCAGTGTAGGGGTTTGAACGATGGGCTGGCAGGTGTTTACTGCCTAACTTTTGGCTGTTCAGATTTTTGCTGGACGTCCAGCTTTTAAGTTATGCTGCTTTATTGCTTCATATGTTGATCTATTTCTTGTAAAAATGTGTTTTTCTGGCAAATCATGGGGATGACCTAGGACTGTACATGCTAGCATACCAGGGTGGGTTCTCGGCCACATTCTCTTTTCCATGAATCTAATAAGTAGTCACTTTTGTTTTGACAATTTAAAAAAAAACCTTCATATGCTGAGGGTAGTGGTGCTCTGGCTGGGGATACATGTGGGTTAATGAATGGGAGAGAGAGGACTATTTCAACAAAGCTCAGTGGGTTGAGTTATTTGTGGTGAAGCTGGCCTAGATTTTGTGGAGGTAGAAAAGTATTGGCCATTATTTCTTGCCAGTTGGTACTTTATGGCATAGCTATGGTCCTGCCTCACAGTACAGATGTGAAATATACAAAATAATTACACACTAATAAAGCCATATATTGGAATAAGTTTATATATATATATATATATATATATATATATATATATATATATATATATATATATATATATATATATATATATATATATATATATATATATATATATATATAAAAAAAAAAATACAACAGCTTGTGTGTACACATAAGGCCTTGAAATTGAGAATGAGGTATTATTCAGTCCTACAAGAGTGAGATGTTTCTGGGTCAAGCAGTAACAGGTCCTTGGACATGGCAAGGGAAGGTGGACTTATTGAGGGGATTCAGAGGGTGGACAGGTATTCTTCAAATGTGTTTGTATTATAGATGAGTTACATTTCTCCTTTCTTTGCAGATGGTGGTGATTTGATGGGTGTTTCAGCTGTTGAAAGCTATGCAATGTGGTCAGATGGTGCCAGCACAGAGGTCATATCAGTGAGTGGTTTAAAGGAAGTGGTCCCATCAGATGATGGATGTTGCTGCTGCTGGAGCTGCACTGAGTGAAGTCACAGGTGAGGGAAGCACAGAGTGGACATCAGTTTGTGATCTGAAGGAAGTGGTCTCGAAAGGTGTTGGTGGCTGTTGCAGTGGATTTCCCGGTCGCTAGTATGGTGTGCAAAGGGTCCCAAGTGGGGGAGCGTGAAGTGAGTGACGGTCAGTGGCCTGAAGGAAGTGGATGTCAAACACAATTGATTCTGATGGGGTGGATGTTCCAGTTGTTGGAGTTGTGCACAGTGAGGTTGCAGGTGATCTTCCTTTATTTGGTGCTCATTAAGGCACATCAGAGTTGGTGCGGTTTGGAGTAGCGTGTGGGCATGTGAGGAAGAAGTATGCTGGGGCAGGATAAAGCAGGGTTGGAGATTTTTATGGGGAGTCTGGGGTTCCCACAGGTAGGGTGGCATCACAGCAATCATAGGATCATAGGAAGTTACTAGGCTAATGGCTCTAGGGCCCTTACAAGCTAGCCTAGGCAACCTATCCAAGTTCAACCCTTATTTCCATGTGCAGCACCTGTTGCCCTTATCTGGGAGGGACATGGGTGGAA
>NC_056732.1:907622027-907689527 GCF_019279795.1 Protopterus annectens
GGGCAAGTTGCACTGCAATGTGTGCTTATTAAATAATGTGTCCGGACAGACTCCTCTCAGATGGTCATGCTGCAGCCAAAGAATTTTGTACAAAGTATATATTCTTTCACATTTCATTCACATTCTTCTTTCACATTTCATCATGATTTGTTTTTTACTTTCTCATACAGTACCAAATGCTTATGATTTATCAGGGCAAGTTGCACTGCAATGTGTGCTTATTAAATAATGTGTCCGGACAGACTCCTCTCAGATGGTCATGCTGCAGCCAAAGAATTTTGTACAAAGTATATATATTTCATTGAAAGGGCTGTTCAGGAAAATAGTAAGAAAGAGAAAGAGCAAGCAGAGAGCCCTGTAAAAGGGCAACATGTACCAATGTCTCGGATGATGGGAAAGAAGAATTTTTTCAAGGATAGGAATCCATGTTTTCATTATATAAAGATAACAGGATTTTGGGTATACTTCTCAAATGTTCAGAATTTTGCAGAATGTACAGATTTCTGTCCCATATTTTTTATCTGCTTCACATAAACTTTTTTCGTTTTCTGGCAAAGTACTGAGGAATGAAGTCACTAAATAATGGCAGACATTTTAGATTCAGACCTTATACCATTTAGAAAATTAATACTAATTCAAAACCTGCTATTCTAGCAACTTTAAAATTTTATAAGAACACTATCTAAAACATGCCCCTATTTTTGGGCCTTTGTACTCCATCGTTTTGTTTTTTCCAGAATTCTTGCACTAAGAGGTTGAGAGATGAGATACAGGGATGGGTGAAAGGGAAATCAGGTTAGGAAAGGGAATAGATAGCATGCAGGAGTAGCTATGCACACACACACACACACACACACACACACACACACACACACACACACACACACACACACACACACACACACACACACACACACACACACAATGTCAGCACAAACTCTGCTGGAAGTGCCAGTGAACAGACTAGGATAGGGAGACATGCATAGATCAAGGCAAACAGAGTAAGTATGTTTTGTGATGGGAAGGTTAAGCAACACAGAGGGTGATGGGACATGACACAAAGTGAAAGCATCACACATGCCTGGGGATAGGGTGGGGTACAAACAGCAGTATGCTGTCTACTGCCTTGCCTCAGAGGGGCATTATAGAGATCCATCACCAGGTAATGGATCATAGTTACCTGTGGAATTGACTACACCCTTCCCTGGTGTACATGTGATAAGCATTAGCTGGGCAAGCCCATCTGCAATAGCCTCCAGGAAGCTGTCCACTTAAGCCATGTATTTTCTCACAGCTCTCTCTGCAGCATTGTCCAATACATGTGCCAGCTGTGACTGTGCCACCTTGCAAAAGACTACTTACCAGTGAGGGGCCAGAATCCCCTCCCACAAGGCACTCCTAGTCTCATCACCCTCCTGTACCTAAACCACAGTTTTAGTATGGATAAGATGTGGTGGACAAGCTTTCTAATCAAATTTAGTGAATCTATTGGGACATTAAATTTTAAAATCTTCACACAGTTTATATAGTTAAAACATATGCCCACACTTGTGAGCGGAGCAAGCTGTGGCTGACTGCAAATCTCTTCTGCTTCCTGTAATAGGTAACACAATTACTTTTATGCTATGATCATGCTGTCTGAGAAAGGATATATCAGATACCTGTGACAAAGGTAAGATGTTAAAGCAACATATATGAGTCGGAGTCCCATACATATATCCCCATAGGTGTGTGACAGGCAGAAGGAAAGTGCGTGCCCCCAGTACTCATTTTAAAGCACTTAAACAGGACATGGTACAGTTATACACATGGATACACCAGGTGGTATGTAAGCAATGTAAGATGGTGCAGTATAACCCCACTCCAGAGTAGCCCCTGCAGAAACCCACTCAAACTGAAGTTGGTTTATTAATTTAGTGCCATTATTTCCCCCATTCAGCATGAAAAATCTATGCAGTAGAACACACACATCTCCTAAATTGACTCTGCCCAATATTTGACAGTAGCAGGAATATTCATATATACTGAAATAGAATAAAACAGGGATAAAACAATGCCTTCTGCTTACTATACCATTCATAATAATGTTGCCTAACCTCTACTCCCCATGCATGTAGATGGTCAGGGTTATGGTGTCTCAGGTCATTATTCAGATGCCTACACCATTCCCTGGTTCTCATGATGCCCCTTGCTGAGGCATTGCATTTCCTCAGCTAGGTCATACCAGACCTGTATTTTTTGAAAGCTCCAGCACCATCATAGCTGCTCATTTGCTGTTCCTTGAAATGGGCTTGAAGGACTTAAAGCGTTCATAGGTTAGTACTAGGCTAACTGCCCTTGCAAGCCATTTTAAGCCTAGCCAATTATCCCTTGTGAGACTCAAACCCTGCACCTTGTGTTTGTAAGGCAAACACCTTAACCATTAGGCCACCCTCCCAACCTCTCTGTTATCATGCTCTTCTTCATGCACCATGCAGGTATGGTCTGTTAGGCAATAGCAGAAAGTCCTATTCTCCCAAATATCCCCTTAAATCCCAAATACCCCCTTAAATGGCACCACTTTCATGAGGAACAGAATGGCAGCCTGAGAATGATGCTTGAGTATAATTTCTGAATTGTGGGGAAATGCAAATGTAATGACGTTTTCATACATGCACAGATCTCCTGTGTGGACTCGAGGCACCAAGCTATTAGTTGTGAGCACAGGCAGCAAGCTAAAGTGATTTGCAGACCTTCATGCAATCTGACCTAATCTGACTGTGTTACACAAACATTTATAAGCTTGTGTCATTGTAGGAACATACAGAGATCTTGTATGCTAGGGAAAGAAGATTTTGGTGGCTATCTTACATACATATATGCATATAAATGCTTCAAGCATGGACAATAATGCCCTCTTAGCCTGACAATATACCAAAACAGTCATCCCTATAGCAAGTGCCCAGGTTTTTCTTAAAATATCTAAATTAGTGCTTGATTTAAAGTAATTCAGTAGTTTTGTCCGTGCATCATGTATCGTCTCAGAGAACCACTTACTATACCTCTCATGCCTATGTAATCTATATTGGTTGTGTGATAATTCCCTAATAATTTTTGATAGCCCCAAATATTTTCTGAGGCAGTTGTCTCTAAATTCCCTATGTATCTGAATAAGGTCTCCTCTTAAATATCTATAGGAGACACTGTACCAGTTCATATATTGTAGTTTTTCATAATAAATTAACTTTTAACATCCATGGATACCCTTGTTGTATCTCCACCATACTCTTTCCAATTTAATTCTGGTTATTTTCTTATAAAGCTTCCATATCATTATTTCATACTCTAGTTTGGTTCCCGAGTAACTTAAGTGATTTCATCACTTCTGATTTCCTACACTGCATAAATCATTTTATATAATCTATTGTTCAATAACTATCATTAATCTATTGGTTCATATGATTAGAAAAACTCAAAAGTGGGTCTACCTATATACCCAGGTCTTTAAATGAACCTACAGTATTGTGTATTGTATTAAATATTCAACTTTCAATCAATGTTTCCTAGTCAAGTCCTTTTGCAGATGTTCAGTATCTGTAACACATGTAATCAGTTTACCCATTTTCAAGTCCCCTGCATACAGACTGTAGAGCACCTCAAATGAAAAAGGTAGATCTGACAGATACAAACTAAACAAATATGGGCCTAGGATAGAGCCCTGTGAAACACCCTGACTGTAACCGAGAATGTCACCTGTCCAATTGTTGCAGGATACTTGATGTGTCTTATTTGTATGCCATGCAGCTCTTCATCTTATCAAGATTACATCAGTACCTAGTTATTTTAATTTATTGATCAGTGTTTCATGTATGACCCTATCAAATGATGTTATATAAATTATATTACAGCACAATTTTGTATTTGTTGCTGTTATTATGTTGTGTAGAGCATCATAATACAGGTGGCTATTCTTCTATTTTCAGCATATGCTTACTAATATATCTGGGCTAGATTCATTAATGCCTACTCAAAGTGTACATTAGGTGTACAATAAGGGTCAAATTCCGTAAAGTTCTCAGAATCCAGCACATTATGCCAATATCAGTGACAGAGTTGTGGATAACAATATAAAATGTAAATATGTCACAATGAACTCTGAATATATTGTTGCACAATGGAGTATCTCACTAGTAAGGATGCACTGTATATTACTAGCAACTAATCCGAAAGTAATAAAAAATCCTTGTCAAACCATGATGTACATTAACAAAGTTACAGAAAGAATCTCACAATCCAAGCAGCCTAACAGTCATGTGTATCTCTATATAAATCTTTTCAGTAAGTTTAAATACAACTATAGAATATCACTCTAAGTCCATTATTATTAACATATGCTAGTTATCACTTATGGATTTTGATGGAATCCATATATTTTCTAATAAAAAAAAATAATAAAAGCAAAGGGCAAACAGTGCCATATTGCCAGAGCTAACATTAGCTAACAATGGGTGTGGAACATGTGTGGGAAACATGGGTAATGCATGCACCCAAGGAAATTGTGAGATAGAAAAGAAGATGTGGGGTATGGATGAAGAAGAGCCACACACAAGAGGTATGTTGGAATATGAAAATCTGAGGAAAAGTTAAAGGGTCATGGGAAGTGTTTTATTTGGTGGAAATAGGATCTGTTTTTTTTTTTTTTTTAAGAATAGAAGGAAAGTTAAAGACAGTGAAAGAGGAGGAGAAGGCCATTACAGCAGGTGTACCCACAGAACAAATATCACAACTCATGACAGACAAAGGTTGGGGAAAAAAAAGTGAGGGTAGGTAAGTTACACAGATGGCACACTGCACAACATGGGCAATGGAAAGTTATCTAACAGGGTGAGGATGCAGACCAGCCATGGGGAAATGCAGAAAAACACACCTACCTATGTACTATCATGTTACCACATGTTGCAAATTGTATGATAGCCATACCTGTATGTGTATGACTAATTGCTGATGTGTGTTGTAGGGAAATAAATAAGGATCCCAGTACATATTGGATAAATAAACACGTATCCAAGTAATCTGCCAGGAGTACAAGTGTAAGCCAAGCAACATCACAGATGAGCAAATGCAGATTTAGGAATGGCAGATAACTCCAGACAGAACCAAACCACTCTGACCTTGAATGTGAAAGACAAACAACCAAGCACAGTACCAAACAGGCAGTACTGCAGCAAAGCAGCAAAATGGCTGCTAAATACACAAGTAGCTATGCATAACCCAATCAAATGTGAAATGGAATGCATATATGTGACAGACATGTGCCATGTCAAAGGCAACACACAAGTACAGGCACATATGTATGACTTTCAGTGGCCTAAATGCAATGTACATGAATGCAATGTCAGTACACATACACACACCAATGACATATAAGAATAGTTGCAGAAATCTAACACTGCAGCTTAAACAAAAATCATGTTGTGCACATGAGTTTCAATAACATATGCTGGTTAACACACAAGTATAATGAGAACAAGGATGTATTGCAAGCAGTAGACAGTGACTTGTGTGCAGATGTCCTGCAACTGAATAATGGCCATAGACTTGGCACATGCAAATACCTGCAAAAAAAAGGCAGACATATCTGCAAAACATATTACATAAATATGAAGGTGGAAGGAAGGTGGACAACCTGGTCCCACATCAAGGAAGACAGTGATAAAGCAAGACAACAAGGTAACATTACACATTACAAATGCTAGGGTTCACCACACAGGGTACTGTCAAAGCCAACCCAAAATACATTTAAGCAAATGTATGTCACATGGGCAGACTGCATTGCTGATGTTCACCAAAATGGACATGTGTAACTCACGAGTCTATATTAGAACATCGTGGTTTCACAACTTTGAATGTTCTAATATCGATCCCTATTCAGCGAATGCTGAAAATAGCGAAGCTGCGGAACACCAAATTTCTTCCTAGGGAAGGAATTCGGTTGGCCGTTCCTGTGGCTTTGCTATGTTCAGCACTGTGGTGGAAAGTTACTGGTCGGTATCAGGTAAGTGTGCGATTGTGTGGACGGGATGTTTAGGGTGTGGGGTAGGTGAGTTAGGGTTAGGGCGCAGGTGAGGTGAGTGTGTGATAGTGACGGACCTTAGGGTTAGGGTTTGGGTTAAGGTAAATGGATAGCTAGTGGTGTGTGTACAGTTTAGTGTAGGGTTAGATGTAGGATTTTTGGTGTATGTTTGTGGATCGCTGTTTGTTTGGTGTGTTTGTGTTGTGTGTCGGAACAGCAATTTTTTTCCCTGGGAAAATAATTTGCTGTTCTGCATGTTCAATATTGTCAGCGTTCGCTGAATAGGGGTCGATATTAGAACATTCGACATTTTAAAAAGTCGATGTTCTAATATAGACCCGTAACTCACACATACACAGGAATGTGTCATCATGTAACATCAACAGGCATAGGTAAGCAAGAAATTCAGTCACATAAACATATACTGTCATGGCAATGTGGAATAAACATCTGCAGGGGTATGTCACACACCCTGCTCATTAGTGAGCAGATGACACTGTCAACATCATTACAGCCATCAACGATAAGTCAGTGAATGTTCACATATCAAAGGTATAGTGATGTTTCAGAATGGTTTGAACTGTGTACAGTGACATATACAATCATTACTTAATGTGTACAAATATTGCTGGAAGGTGTGAACCTATGTGAATAAGGACTGGATGTGGAAATGTAACATGCAACAAACATGGCATACTGCACTGTTGCTGAATAAATTATCCTTACCATGCTGTATACATAAATGTTAAATTGGCATTCAATGCAGTCAGAAAAGGAAAACTGTTCATAAGTATGACATACTTTTGTATGACCCCACATGGCATCAGCATTGCCAACATATGGCACACAACCAGACATCATGCCAGTGGGATAGCATGATAACTGTCATCCAAAACACATGGGCAATGACATGTTCTTCTGCTGCACATATATATGACAATACACAGATCTTAACCATACCACTGTGATAGTGCTGGACTATGGACATCTATTGTCTGACAGTTTCCCTCAATAAAAAACACATGTTTACAGGGTAATTTTTGCAGTAGCAGCAATGGCAGGTTAACTGCCACAATGCATGGACAGCTGAATATGGGCAGAAAGTGTAAAGTGTTAATGTATGCCATGTACACATTGAAAAATAATGACATGCCACATGATATCTGCAAGGTGTGTTTGCACATGTAGCATATAAGCATGGCAGCTACACGTTATGCATGCACTGCAGTGTATACAGTCCAGTCAATTATATGGCAAACAGCATGTTGGCAGCATAACACAACTGAAACAAACAGACCTGAGGGACCACATAATGCAAATGAACATTGCATCCTTGTCAAAGTGTGATGTACATTAACAAAGTTACAGAAAGGGGCTATTTCTGTGAATGAATCGAACATAGTCCATGCCATATCCTGGAAAAAAATGTTCCCATCATGCCCCTCATCTATGTTTGAAATATATTAGTCACAATCTCCCGGATTTCCTCCCAGTAAACATCCCTCTGTTGTTCCTTGGTGTTGTCTACCCCGGCATGCAGCAAGAATGATAGCACATTCAATGAAACTGAGATGCACATCTGCAGTCTAAAATACGGTAATTAACATCCTGTTCACATGTGAGTAATGCAAATACAAATAAGAGACTAAAGGTGCAATAGCATACATTGATGTTCTTATTAAAGTACAGTTTGATTTGAAATTGTGTAAAAATTAACAAGTAGGACAATTATAATCAGCAGAATTGCTGCTAGTGAATGGCTCCTCATGCACACACCACAATCCCTGTCACCTTATCTATAGTTACAAACATGTCCAATAACAGAACATTTAATGGAGAATGTATCCATCATCAATGTGAACATTTCAGTCATAGCCATGCAATGGCATGTATAACACCTTACCAGTGGAAATCATGACATCACCTGTACATTTGTTTATTGGCCAGCATGAAACATGGAAGCACAAGCAAAGCAAATCAAGCACATGCAACATATCCTCACAATTGAATGGAATCATGCCCAACACTGCCTCATGCCACATTACCATAACTGAAATGTGACCAAATAAAAGCTTGCAACTGTCAAGATAACATGATTATTGGGAACTGCATGGTTTAATATTTTATTTTTTTTATTTTGTTTAATACTGTACTCTGTCTCAGTAAACTGTCTGACTCCATTATTTCTATTCTTTTCCCTTGCAGGTGTTCCATGAGCAGTTATGTCTCTGTGTGAATGTAAACTGTAGTCTCTGCATCCAATGAGTCATATGAACAGCCTCCAAGTAACATTGTTAGAAGGAAGACAAAGTGAGATAAAAATATTATGGAAATTATGCAATCATATGACAAACATCTGAGCCAGGCAGCATAGTAATTGGCTGACCCCACATCAACATAATGAATAACACTAACAAATATTTATAATGTTTAGTCATAAACATAATTACAGCCTGAGACACACGAGAATCTGGTATATGTTGTACAAACAATATTGCATGTCTACAATTGTATGCATGCTCTACATGCAGTTATTAGCAATCAGTATCCCGCAAAATGCAAACATCCTGATGATGCTTGCTGATTATGAAATGTTGCAAAGAAATGCCCTGTCTGCACAGGTATCCACAAACACAGGATATGAGTATGTTGCAACAAAAATACCCAAGGTGTTGTAGGCAGATGCAGTACCAGTGATGAACTGAACGGTGTTGCCACGGTCTGTCAATGATAGTGTGAGCACTGCTACAGCAGACACCCATTCAGTCTGTGATTAGGCACCTTATTCACAACAGACCAGTCACTAAGAAACACATGCATTGCAAGCAAAAGTCAAAGCATTGTAGACTTGTATATAAGAAATCTGCCTCAAAATATCTGTGACAGATACACAAATCCAACAGTCATTTATGTTGTTAGCTACATTACAAAGACTATCTTCAAAAAACATGGCTTTCTGCTAAATGATATTTCAACAAATTTGCATTTCAGTTAGACTTGTAAGCAGGCATAGTGTGATTATTGCACTTACATTACTGATGTATGATGGGTATTACGGCATTCTAAGCAATATACATGGTAATATAAAAGTTTGGGCCTGTAATAGGGATCAGATACATTTTATTTAACAAAACAGAAAAATTAAATACCTACCTCTCTCCCTCCACTGCACCTCAAGCCTGTGCATCTGCTTGATGCACAGTGCATGATTTTGGGTCCTGTCCTCATCACCTGCAAAAAGAAAAGAGCAACTATGAATGATGGAGTCTTCAAATAACAGGGATATACATTGCTCAGATCAGGTTCTAAAAATTTTGCTTTTGAAGAACATCACGGACTCACCATATACATTTTGCAATGTTACATACACAGGCCTTTATATTTTTAACACAGTCTGGAGGACATGAGATTCAAATATGCAACTCTAATCTACTTCTACCCTCTAACTCTGACATCTATGTGCTTGACTAATATATCTTGCTTGAGAGTGAGTGCTGTGAATGTATTGAAAAGACTTGGGATTATTAATGTGATATGTTATCAATATGGAACATGGCTTAGTATTTCAAAAAAAGGACCATGTACTGGGCATGTATATAAATAATTTGTCAGAATGAATTCAACCAGTAACAGCATGGGAGTGTGCCATGTATCACATTGCTTCTGTTAACTGAGACATAAAGGTGCGTATATCGGGACACAGTAAGATATGTGGGAGGACCACATTTACAGATATTCCTTGGCAAAGTGCCCATCATAAATCAAATGCATTCATCACAGTATCTCCCTGATCTGCATTTCAAACTGTAAGTCTGACCCTCTGACTCCCTCAAATGATACAATATAATTATTGAAGTGAATGTAATAATAAATGACAAAACCACACTTGATAACAATTTTGAAAATAATGCCATATTCCACAAAACAGTTTGTCAGACATATAACAGTTTGCTGCAAGCTTTAGACACAACCCTGCACTTAAAGAGATGCTGTTAACAGAACATTAATTACAAAGATATGCATAGGAATTTGAATAATAATGGAGTTATTCATAAGCATGCACAAAATAAATGTTAATATCAATAAGCAGCTATGTAGAGAAGAACATTTGACAATGTGCAAAATATACAAAGATAACAATATAATGATGTATTTCCCCTATTTGGAGGTGAACCCACAGCATACCAAAATATAGACATGCTGGCCTGTTTCTTTGCAGACCAAGCTAACAAATAGTACATGTTTTGTTTTAACAAACAGGCACTGTATGTGTCTATCCATATTCCTGCAGATAGATGAACACAGAAACTTCTGGTACTTTATTGGCCACTATCATACCTCTCAACCCGGAAACATCAAAAATCTGGACAACAAATCTGTACATTTATTAACATAAAATTTGCATGCATAATTATGTAACCACTCTCACATCAATGGGATTGTGGGATACCAACTTTCAAATGCAAACTGAAGAACAGTATGTATGGCCCCAGAGCCCAGACCCTGTAGTAAATGGTAATCATTTTTTATTTTAAATGTGTAGCAATGATGTTCACTGGGAAGGGAGTAGATGATGAACCTTAGGATTTTGTTTTTGGTGACTTGCAGTATGTGGGTTTTGTGGTAAAAGTAGGGCATGTAATGGTAGGCAATATTCTAATCTTAGCAAAAGATTATTATAGTTTGCAAGGACCTCCAAAAAGTCAGTCATTCTCCATGGCCTACTGATCAGTGGCATAGCTAGAGTTTGTGCCTTCCGGGGCTGTCTTTGAGTTTGCTGCCCTTCCCCCCTTACAAAATCATGGTCAAATGCGGTCCCCCCCATACACAGCCTTCCCCCCTGCAGTCATTCTAATGTCCCATTACTTGCCTATTTTGCCCCATTTACCATAAACACTGTCATGTGCATACTGCTTTACTTCTATGATGATTTGGATTTCATTTAAAACTTTTATTTTACATTTTATAACATAACCACTAAGACATCTGCTAAACAAAGTAATACAGTCTCACAATGAAAATAGACTTGCCATTAAAAGTTCTTTGCCCTTGAAACTCACAATCATTGAGACCCACATTCAAAGAAAATGTATCTGGCCAACGGCAGATAAAGATTACCTTTGAGCTATTTTCAAATCATAGGCCCCTTGCACATGGAACATACATGTGTTCTTTGATACACCTTCCTGATTTTATTAAATTATATTCCTTGTATAATACAGCACACTTGTTAGAGCATGTGCTAAATTTATTGATTTGAACATTTGTCCAGTAAGCAATGAAACAAAATGCATGAACCAATAATGACAAAACCGCCTAATTTAGTGCATTTCATCATGAGTCTACTCAAACTTGTACAGTCCACCAGAATCAGTAAATATGCACAATCTCTGCAGAAGTAAAAGTCAACTAAATAATTCTACATTAAAGAGATCTGTAACTAATAAAGAGGTTGCTTGCTGCTAGCAAACAACTTTTTCATTGTTTCATCTACAAATAATGTGCCTGTTGCCCTTGAGGAATAAATTGCATATGTTACATTAAAAAAATGATAAACTAGTAATATTGCAATAAGAAATGGATGGCAAACTGATAACAGGTTCATAGTTACTAGGCATCTCCGCCAAAGCGGGCATTATCAGGACTGCAGCATCTACCCCTTCAAAAGTACAACACAGTAGAGCAATCCATCAACATACTGTGGGAGTAGAGCCCACAGCCTTCTGCATCAAACACAAGCATTTGACTTGTTGTGCTACTAAAACAAATAGACAAGCAGCACTAAACATCTCTCCTCCAGAAGAACTATGCAGCACAAGAAATCTGTAAAAAGCCAAAAATTATTGGGGTTGGGGGTGGGGGGACAAAAGGCCCAAAACCAGGGACAAATTTTAAACATTGTATAATCTTAGATAAAGTTGCTAGACTAAAATGTTTTGTGTTAGCATATGTTTTCTGAAAGATAGGAAGACTGAAATTTAACTGAATTCACTAAATAATGATAGCCATTTATCACTGATTTGCCAGAAAATCACAAATTCTAAGAGGAAGAGACCAAAAGTATGAGCCAAGCATTCCAGACATTTGGGTAGAGAATTTAAACTCCTGCTCCATGTACCCAAGGTACAGGGTTTGAGTGTGAGCACCTCTAGCAACCAGTTACATATACGTAACTGGGGCACTTTACACACACACACCACAAGTTAAACTGGCTCACAAAAAGAGCACTCACTGCTGTGCCATTTGTTTCAAAGGTAAACCTCTAAACTTCACACAAACATGTAGCTTTGCAGTACAAGTTAAATTGGCTCACAAAACTGCCGTGATGTTTGTTTCAAAGGTAAGGAAAGCCTCTAAACTTCACACACATAGCTTTGCAGGACAAGTTAAAATGGCTCACGAAAAGAGCACTTACAGCCATTTGTTTCAAAGGTAAGCCATTAAACTTCACTTATTGCCATGCCATTTATTTCAAAGGTAAACCTCTAAACTTCACACACACATGTAGCTTTGCAGTACAAGTTAAACTGGCTCACAAAACTGCCATGCCATTTGTTTCAAAGGTAAGCCTTAAAAATTTCACATTCACACACACAAATAGCTTTGCAGGACAAGTTAAACTGGCTCACAAAAAGAGCACTTATTGCCGTTTATTTCAAAGGTAAGCCGTTAAACTTCACACACACACACACACACACACTTGGTAAAGAAACTATGCATTTGACCAGGACAAGTTAAACATTCCACTGTGCAGTTAGGGAAAAGTAGCTTTTCCGCTTACAGAAAGTAAACTTAATGCAGTCGTTCCACTATGCCTGCCTGCGCAAATAGATCTTTGCTCTTAAAAAGAGCACAGCAGAGCCTTAATGTATGCCTTCCGTGCCGTTTGTTTCAAAGCTAAGCCGTTAAACATTAAAGCACACGAGAGTTGCAGATAGGGAAGATTAACAAATGAAGCTAGCTATTCTGTTCCACTATGCTAAGTTTGCACACACAACAGAAGCTCGTGCAGCTATTCCACTATAAACAGAAACTCAAGCTTAGCCAAAAGGTAAACAAATAATTGCAACTAGCTGTTCCACTATGCATTTGCAGGACAAGTTAAATGTAAATGGTGCAGTCTGCCATTCATTCAAAAAGTTAAAAGTTCCACTAAGCAGTTAGGGAAAAGTAGCTCTTCCACTTATGGAAAGTTAAACTTAATGCAGCCCTTCCACTATGCCTGCACAAATATATCTTCGCTCACTAGTACATATCTGCTTCACAAAAAGAGCACTCCTCTCATACATGCAGCAGCGTCTTACCATAATACTATAATGAATGCCTGCCATGACACTTGTTCAAAGGTAGTTGGAAAGGTAAGCAATTAAACTTAAAGAGCGGAGAGTTGCAGATAGGTAAGCTTAACAATACGGGACAGAAGCTGCTGCTTAACAAATAACAATATATGTTTCTGATGTTATCATACTCCCTGCATGTGATGACGTCAAGAACAAATTTGTAAAAAAAAAAAAAAAAAAAAAAAACTAGCGAAATTCGGAAATTAAAGGGGGCACTCAGAAATTCGTGGCACCCCAATATTTTGCCCTCAAAAACTGTACTTACCGAGGAATTTAGTACAGTTGAGAGGTGTGTTTAACTCATTCACTCCAGAGCAGCTCAGGAAAAGCTGCCTGCTGAATTCCACCATAGGAACAACAGAGCAGCCTGAGCTCATTTTCAGAAAATCCATTTGTAATACTATACAGAAAACAAATGCTCATAACTCTTTAACTATAAGAGCTACACTAAAAGTTTAAACGCGAAAGTTGTTCAGCAGACACTGACCTTTCCAACAGTGTAAATGTTGATAGTGCATATCAAAGTCATAATGAAATATTTGGCAAGGAATGCTGATATTGTGCAATTTTTTTAATTTTTTGGAAAAGCAAAGCACAATATCTTGGTCTATGTACCATGCAGACCCATACAATTTGAATTTAATTTGTTAGTATGAATGTCAGCTTTAAAATGACAACTTAACCATTACTGTGTGACGCTCCTTTCATGAGATATTCACAGAAATATGATTAATATATTTCTCATAATTGATAATTAAAGCATAATATCTCATCACCTGTAACAGACAGAGCCTACATATCAGTGTAGAAGTTGTGCATCTGAATGTCAGCTTCAAAATGACGCATCATTTGTGTGATTACCATGCTCCCTCGCAAAGATATGGGCATAATAATGAGAAGTATTGTAGATGTATAATTTTCATATTTGTACAAGACTAAACAAACTGTAATATCTGTACGTGTTTACAGTGCCTAGACACAGTTCTTTTACCATGTTGTAAGGAGTAACACTGTCTTCAAATTGATGCATTACTTCACACAATGTGGTGCTCCCTTGCAAAGTTATTTACCAAAATATGAAAAAAAATCATAATTTCCATAACCTAAGTCAGAAACAAACTTTGATATCTGCCTATGAGTACAACATACAGGTACCATTCTTTTACCATGTTAGAACTATAAATAATCTTTTCAAAATGAGGTATTACTTAGCACATTCAGATGCTCCCTTGCAAAGTTATTTACCAAAATATGAAAAAATTATAATTTCCATAACCATAAGTCTCAAACAAACTTTGATATCTGCACATGTGTCAAACATACTGGCACAATTCTTTTACCATATTAGAACCAGCAATACTGTCTTCAAAATGAGATATTACTTGGCACATTCAGATGCTCCCTTGCAAAGTTATTTACCAAAATATGAAAAAATCATAATTTCCATAACCATAAGTCTCAAACAAACTTTGATTTCTGCACATGTGTCAAACATACTGGCACAATTCTTTTACCATATTAGAACCAGCAATACTGTCTTCAAAATGAGATATTACTTGGCACATTCAGATGCTCCCTTGCAAAGTTATTTACCAAAATATGAAAAAATCATAATTTCCATAACCATAAGTCTCAAACAAACTTTGATTTCTGCACATGTGTCAAACATACTGGCACAATTCTTTTACCATATTAGAACCAGCAATACTGTCTTCAAAATGAGATATTACTTGGCACATTCAGATGCTCCCTTGCAAAGTTATTTACCAAAATATGAAAAAAAATCATAATTTCCATAACCTAAGTCAGAAACAAACTCTGTTATCTGCCTATGAGTACAACATACAGGTACCATTCTTTTACCATGTTAGAACTATAAATAATCTTTTCAAAATGAGGTATTACTTAGCACATTCATATGCTCCCTTGCAAAGTTATTTACCAAAATATGAAAAAAATTATAATTTCCATAACCATAAGTCTCAAACAAACTTTGATATCTGCACATGTGTCAAACATACTGGCACAATTCTTTTACCATATTAGAACCAGCAATACTGTCTTCAAAATGAGATATTACTTGGCACATTCAGATGCTCCCTTGCAAAGTTATTTACCAAAATATGAAAAAAAAATCATAATTTCCATAACAGTTATTTGCCAAGCTCAGAGAAATAAATTTTACATAACACATTTCATAATAGTGTTTTACTTACTATACTGGTCCAGCTTGGTCATGGGTGTTTTCCATTCTTCTCACAATCATGCAGGGCTCTCCTCACGCCATTGTGGAGGTTGGTCAAGAAGAATGCAATGCCCTCCTCAGTTAGGTGAATGCCATCCCTTCTGAACCAGTGAACATCTTCCCTTCCAGTCTTACCTCATCTGAAATAAAGCATGGGTGGACACTGACAAGGGTGCACAGCCAGGGCACATGTAAAGAGAAAAAGCAGGGTAAGGACCGCTCCACTAATATGCCAAGGACAGGCATGGGGCTCCAGATGTTGGTTATCTGTAGTGTCCCATAGCTGTGCCGGCTGCCCACTCAGACTGCTGATACCACTATGGTCTCATGACCTCCTTCAGTGGCAGCAGTCTGCCTTACCTCTGCCTTTTCTCTTTACATGTGCCCATTCAGCAATGGACCTAAGGGATGAGGGACTGAAGTAACTCACTAATTGCTGTCCTGACCTACCGGAAGGGCGGGAGACTGAGGGGAGAGCTACATCAAGGCAACATGTCAAAAGACCAAGACTGACCCAGGCTGTGTCTTTTTGCATGTTTTTGCAGTACATCACAGTGGCACACCCAAGCCCATGCTTACCGAGGACAGCAGCACTATGGGACTGTGCTGTAGAGTCTCCAGTTTCCCAAGTGTGATCCCGGTGGATCACAAGATCCATGCTGGCTGGGTATGCCCCCTGTGATGCACCCAGCAACACAATATTCGGCGATGGGACAGCGTAAGGTTTTTGGCTGCTCCCTTTCCAGTGACTCCCAGAACAGCAGAAGACAGTCTTACCTTATCTGAAATAAAGCATGGGTGGACACTGACAAGGGTGCACAGCCAGGGCACATGTAAAGAGAAAAAGCAGGGTAAGGACCGCCGCTCCACTAATATGCCAAGGACAGGCATGGGGCTCCAGATATTGGTTATCTGTAGTGTCCCATAGCTGTGCCGGCTGCCCACTCAGACTGCTGATACCACTATGGTCTCATGACCTCCTTCAGTGGCAGCAGTCTGCCTTACCTCTGCCTTTTCTCTTTACATGTGCCCATTCAGCAATGGACCTAAGGGATGACGGACTGAAGTAACTCACTAATTGCTGTCCTGACCTACCGGAAGGGCGGGAGACTGAGGGGAGAGCTACATCAAGGCAACATGTCAAAAGACCAAGACTGACCCAGGCTGTGTCTTTTTGCATGTTTTTGCAGTACATCACAGTGGCACACCCAAGCCCATGCTTACTGAGGACAGCAGCACTATGGGACTGTGCTGTAGAGTCTCCAGGTTCCCAAGTGCGATCCCGGTGGATCACAAGATCCATGCTGGCTGGGTATGCTCCCTGTGATGCACCCAGCAACCTAAGAGCAGTTGGCAAAACAAAAGTGAAGAGGGACCTTCCTGGCATTCGTGCTGAAGGGCTTGGCTGCTAACTGACATGGGGGCACAGAAAGAGCACATGTACACTGAAAAAGCAGGTGAGGCACTCTGCTTTACCTCTGCCTGTTCTATTTACATGTGTCCTTTCTGCAATGGGCAGAAGGGAGGAGCTAATGTAAACCCTGTTGCCCTGACCTACATACACTGACTACACCTGAAGGGAGGGAGACTGAGTGGAGAGCTACATCAAGGCAACATGTCAAAAGGCTTAGACTGACCCAGGCTGTGTTTTTTTGCATGTGTCCTTTGCCGGAGGGAATCATTACATCACAGTGGCACACCCAAGGCCCACAGCACCAAGGGAGAAATTTATGGCCATGGTACTCTCCAAAGCATTCAACACACAGGTTGACCTTGCAAGTTGGGCACCCCCATGATGGCTCAGCACGTTTACCCTTGCTGGCACAGTTTTTGCATCTTGATTTATGACATTTCACTGGAAAGTGAGAGCCATGCTCAAATCGGCTCACAGCCTCTGGGACAGTAATCTCAGTGCATCTTTTCCTCTTTGTGTAACTGGCAAGTAGATGCAAGCCTAGGTTCCTTCGAACTGTAACTGTGTTGCGAATAATACGTCCAGAACGTGATAGTTGCTGATGTCTGATACTTTCACGGAATATAATGAAAGCATTGACAATGGCCACATCCCATAAGAACCAGAACAAGTACAGCCACCATTTGCGGGCCTTTCTGGCACTGGGATACTGTGTCCTCAGCTGATCTGCTCTGTCCACCCCATTCATGTAACTGTTGTACATGTTTACAACTGGTGGACATGGCACTGATGTCTTTCTTCCATCACGCTTTCTTCTGTATGTGCTGGAGACTGTCAAGGTTGGGTTACAGTTAGTTGACAGGAGGAATACTGGTTTGCTATCCTTCCATTCAGTAGCTAGCAGTGGTCCACTCTGCAATTGTTTGTAGTAGCCTCGAGCTGCTTTTCCAATGGCCTGTCTGTTGAATGTAAGAGGCCATCCTGACCTATTGGTGCGCATGGTTCCACAACAGTATAGATCATCTTTCAGCAATTGCTGTGCTAGTGGAACAGAGGTAAAGAAGTTATCAAAGTAAATGTGATGCTTCTTGCACATACTAACAAATTGGCAAACATATTTCCTTCCCCTTTACCCACCACACAAGGCACCACAACTACATCCTTTCCTGTAAGGAAGGAAAAATCTTTTATAACTCCATATTTAGTGAAGTAACCACAATGACCAGTATCAGCATGCTCAAAAAAACACCACCTCAGTGAATTCAGTCAAATCCAATTGCAGCAGAAGGAAAACAAAGAGGGTGGGGGACAAACCTTAAAGCTGTACTATTTTTGTCTAGAACAAGGTGTCCACCTCTTTTGGCATAGAGGATGCAAAAAAACAACTTGGCAAGGCTTCAAGAGCCACATTACCACAGCATGCATCTGCTTTGCATTGGTCCCCATCGACCATCCCTCAGACTATCAAGGCTGAAACTGCTAGTCCAGTGAAAGCATATACAAAGCCTGACACTGCATGGAGTTCTCTGTACTACAAATACAGCGATTCAAAGTAAGTAAGTAGAAGTGGTGTCAGAGCAGAGTCCCAATCTTGGCTTTACTCATATTGCAAAAGTGCTTTTCTGAAAGTATTTACAAGTTTCAAAACAGTGAAATTGAACTTTACAAACTCACACTTTCTAGAACTGCTGTAATGTAACAGTTATGGCAAGAAGCTTCTTTGTATGCCTACCTCAGAGTCAAGCAGTGCAGCACCTCAGTAAAAACAGGTGACCAACCACTTCAATGAGCACACCCCTAAAATTTGACACAGCACTCAAAAAAGAAAACTGACTACACTTTCTCTGCACACCTCTGATACTGGACTGTGAAAGAAACAACCACAGTTATAAATTCCAGCTTGCTTGACATAAAAGCACACAAACAATGCCAGGCCAGATCGATGGCTGAATAACTGTGAGCAAATTACAGCAGAATTCATGTGCAATTCTGATCAAATGAAAATGTATGCAATAATGGCTAAAGCTGTATATATCAACAGAGATATTGGTTATATTACAGTGTACTGCCTCGCAGGATGCGCAGTAGCAAACTCCGCCCATGATCGCCCCTAACTTCTACCCATAACTTGTCAATGCAAAACAAGAGAATAATCATCATTGTTGTACCACACAAATACCATACAAATACGGTTTGTCTTTACATACAAATATTGTCTGACAACGTTGTTGCTATTACCAACGACATGAAACTCTTAACTTGCAACATTTACTGTACATATTGTGCCGGAATTTCCCTGTAAACAAATAAAATCTGGTTTTATCGGACTACAATCTTCAACTACTTGCAATACCACAACTTATTTCTGGTATGAAAATTGCAGCTGATCTCAAAAAAAAATTTGCCACCCCTCAATCTATAAACTACGAAGGCAAAATTAGAATACAAATGAGACACACAATGTTACACTGACTTATACAACGACACACACAGATCATGGCAGTGAACAGTGCATTTTCTATACTATCCCTGTATAATCACACAGTCCAAGTCAATCTGACAGTGCAGCATGGTTACACATTCCATAAGTCAGTACAGCACTATGGTACCAACACATGCATACAAACAGATAATTAGCAAGGGGTTTCAGACACCACAGTAAACAGAAATTAGCTAAAGGATATTTTACAAACACAAGTATAACATTTT
The DNA here is from genome assembly GCF_019279795.1 of Protopterus annectens. Lineage (NCBI taxonomy): Eukaryota > Metazoa > Chordata > Ceratodontiformes > Protopteridae > Protopterus > Protopterus annectens. Next base: position 907,641,788 of record NC_056732.1, read on the forward strand.
CACAGGTAACCACATAAATGCATAAGCATGTAGCATTTACAAAAGGACATTCAAATCCAGCACATTAATCCACCGATCCTTACCGGCTCCGTCAAACAGTTAGTAACGCTAATTGCCAACACCATTGCTAACACCATTCAGCCTTCGAGATACACCGATCCTTAGCGGCTCCAAATCCATCTATATGCTCCTGGGTTATTCACCTTGTTATTTCCTTATAGGAAAGCATGGCTACACTTGAAAAAGGCCTCCTAGGGCCATTTACCCAGTAATAATCTCTGAGCCTATTAATTTATAAACCTATGGGAACATTTCCTTGAAAAGTGATTAAAGTATTTTATTTTATTTTATTTTACATTTGTTGATCGGGCTAGTCCAGCTGGATATATGTCCATTTTCAGTAGAGGCCTGGGGAGAAAAGCTCCAAGACAGATACAAACAGCCAATAAGTAATTGTTACATAAAAAAACAATACGTAGATATAGAAGATACTATATACATTTAACAGTAAAATAACACAAAACCATATACAAAGTTTAGAGCAAGATAATACAAGTATACTAGTGGCTAAAAAATAGTATCCAGGTTCTTACTAGATACTTATCATTGAACTAAAGAAGATTAAATTAGTGGAGAGAACACTATGCCAACTACATACAACACATCAATACCACCTATGATGAAGCTGTATCGTAGAGAGTAAACGATTCCAGTTAGAAAGTCATCTAACCTACCCAGTCCTGCAGTTAGTGATCAACATCTGCTCTTTCCTGTTCCTTCTCTTGACAGGCTAACCATTCTACTACAAAAAGTGAAAATGGCTCCCTGTGTTCCCTTTCTTTCTTAGTTCACCAAATGCTACGTACTGAGTTCAATAACTTTGCCAATTTTAACATAATTACACCCAACTTGTGCAGTTTTCGTAGTTTACTGGTAATGCATGCACAGATGTCTGCAAATTATTTCTCAGTCAATATCACCAACATTTCCTAAATCTTACTCTCTTATTTTGCAACAGAATACTACTGGGCAGGCAGTTTATAATAGTTCCTACGGGTGCTTTCTTTTCGAAGAAATGGTTAGCATCCCCAGCCAAACCTGTCAGGATTATACAAATAATTCTAAAGATTCGAATATGCATTGTCCCTCCATGCAGAACCTCCGTGAGATCTGAGAAAACGTCTCTAAATTAATCCTAGTTTTAAATTCTACAGCTAATCCAGTCCAGTGAATCCAACACCTAGCTAAGTGCACTTGCATCAAAGTAGACGACGTGCCTCTGCCAACACCTTCAATGTCTCAGGGTCACCTGCCCATTATAGGCTGGTCCTGCATACCCCCGTCCAGCTCTACATACATTTTCACACTTTATAACACTGTAACATTTGTGCAGTTATGAAACAGTATAAAAAATAAAACGATCCCACTTGTCAAAGGCACACCTGCTGAGGGGGTTACATCCACTGCAGCTCATAACACATTGTTTACTAGTACAGTCCCAAACTTCAGCACTTACCTTTGCAAAGGCACATCTATACCCAGCGAAAGCGAGCCCCCGCCAAGCCCAGGGGTGGGCATGATTCCCTATTGGTAATGACTGCTTAGCAAGAGGGGCTGGTGTCACCGGACTTAATGGAAAAGGGAACCCAAACTTGTCCTTGTTTCCGGTACTGGGTACATGGTGCCCCAGCTCCGGCGACATGAGCTGGACTGAAGACACCACCGTCTGCGACATGGCCGTTCAGCGACTTCCAGATGAGCATTAACCGGCTGCATCGTCACCAAGGGCTGTCCGTCCAGGGACATACTGCTGAGAAAAGAAAGTGCAGCCTGCCGTCTGCGCGAGTCCTGGCGTCTCCGTGCTGCGAGCCGCTGCTCATGAGGTGTTCGACCGCCACTGCTAATTGTATATACAGTAACAAGACAAATGTTTCCTTTGACTTTTTGTTTTGAGCAGGGAGATTTTACAGAATTATGATGCTATGGCCTAGGCAACCATACTTTTGCTTTTCCTGAACGATCCTATAACTTGTACCAAATCTTGAAAGTAAGCAAATGTATACTGGTCTTGGAATGAATGATTTGCTAAATGGTGTAAGACTATATTCAATTTTAGGCAACTTAAAAAAAAAAAAAACAACGCATCCCACTCATCGCCCATTCTCGCTCAACCTTAACGCAATTGTTTTACAAGACTAAAAAAAAAAAAAACAACACAAGTTTAAAAAGGGACCGGCGCGTGCCCATGCCTAAATCTGCCACTGGGTATTACAGGAAAAAAACAAGTACAGGAAAAAACAAGTACAGTACCTCACCAATTGGGTAGGGAACGGCAGGAAGAGAAGGTAGTTGCTGTGCTTAGCTGACCGGGAACTCGAACTGCAGTGGCTGAACGGGAACTCCTCGTAATGCCTATATGGCGGTCCGTGAATTCCTTGACTGTAAAATAGAGGATCCAGTAGCAGGTAAAATCTCCAGTTCTTCGCAAAAAGAAGGAATTACCTGCTGCTGGACCCACTATTTATTAGGAGCGAACAAAAGAAGCTTGGGTATGGGGTGGAGGTGTTATGCAAGTGGTGGCTCGGAATGCAAGAATCCGATTGGCTGCCACCACTTGCTTAGCAAGAACTTTTGGAAACGCTTTTTCTGCAAAAACTTCAATGTGACCTTAATGTTAAAACACACTGAATCGTAACTAGATATGATAAATTACATATTTAGTTACGATTTCAGAGTGTTTTACATTAAGTTGCACTAAAAATTAGCAGTACACTTTGTCTCGCTTGTGGAAGCACTCGGGGGGAATGGCTAGAAAACTGTATCTTCTCATGGCGCGCTCGGCCTTAAAGGCACAGGCGTCATGAGAAGGCACTCGGGGTGAATGAGTTAAATGGGCCAATAACTCAGTGGACTGACTGGACAGCACAGTGGTGCAATGGTTTGCATTGTTGCCTCACAGCAAGAGGTTCTCCTGTTCAATTTTCTGCTGTGGTACCTTCTCTGTGGAGTCGGCATGCCTGCCCTGCATTCATGTAGGTTTCCTATGGGTGCTCTGGTTTCCTCGCACCTTAGAAAGCATGCATCTGGAGCATTTCTCCCCAGGCCTCTGCTGAAAATTGACTTGTTCCAAGTCAGACTTTCCTGGTAAACAAATGTTAAATAAATAAATAATCTAAAGAAATAATAGCTATCAACACATAACCGAAAATATATCTGCAAGCAGTCAGAGTGGCATTCCTCTTTGGCTTAAACAAACAGGACTGTATTAAGAATGTTCACACATATACAGATAGAGAAGGAAACACTTTCATTGTATAACAGATAGCTACAAAATACATAGCCATCAGTGGCTTAGGTGCTATGGGTGTCAGTGATACATGACTATGATGGATGTCTGAAATTATGTTAAATGATGGAAAGCAGATGTACGTCTACAAAGTTCAGTATTATGTACATTATAAACAGTAATAAATAAATTAACAGCATGGGAATAGACCACATACTTGTAAGAAGAATAGTCACCATGTCTTCTTATTATCCAGATGAAGTAATTGTCAGAACAGCTACTTTATAGCTATAAAAAAAGGATCCCATATATTTGGGATACAGCTATATCTCAAAATTCTGTAGGAATGCTTAGGTATATGTAGTATAATGATACTTACTGTAGGCATCCACCAACTTTCTCTACATCTCAGTGATCCTTTGATGAAGTTCCTGTGTGTTACTCTGATGCAGGTCATTGTAGTGGTGACGAACCTGCATTCCGGTGCAGTAGATTTCCATATATATTGTCAAAGATCATCACGATCCGGTTTCACATGTCAGTTATTATGAAGTTCCTTGGTCTGGCTTTTATCCGATGCTTTACTGCAGTGCAGCATTGCAGTAATCTCCTCCTCAGTCCAATTGGGAAACTGGACACATTGAAGCCCCTGGAAGTAAACATCTTGATAAGGTCAATACTCCAAAGAAAAACTTAGTCAGATTTGAAAATTGCTCACTGAGGTCCCACTCAGTTCACAGTCTGATCTGGAAACATATTTATTTTATTTTTATTTATTTTACATTTGTTGACCAGGCTGGTTTAACTGGATATATGACCATTTTCAGTAAAGGCCCAGGGATAAAAGCTTCACATAAAAAAATTTTAGCAACTTCAGGTACAGATAAGTAAAATATTAACAACTTTAGGTACAGTACTATTTTAAGGTGAAGAAGACAAATGTTATATAGCAACATAGCAACTTTAAAGTAGCAGATAATAAGAAGAGAAAAATAAACAATTATAAAGTAGCATATGATAAGAAAGAGAAATGAAAATATACTAGCAAATATAGCAGCTTCAGGTACATTAGTATTTAACAGTGTGTCATCAAATTGATCCTATAGTAGCATAGCAACTTTAAAGTAGCATGTAATAAGAAAGATAAAGAATTTCTTTATAGGTATCTATATGTGAAAACAAGTTCATACTGTAAAGTATAAACTATACAACTATGTACTTTGAAGTGGATCCTATGTAAGAGAAAGTTGTAAAGACTGAATTAGCTTAGCTGGGTCTACTCTCAGAGGCATAGAGAGAGTTGGAATTAAATAGCAAATGGTTTATAGGTAGAGTTCATACAAAGTGGGGATATGATTAGTCTGAGTTACTACATGGGCATAACCAATGGTTACAAAGGTATTCTCTAAGTTGTTTTCTGAACAGTTTCACTGAGGGGAGAGATGAGAGTTCCTTGGGAAGCAGGTTCCAGGATTTGCCAACAGTGTTGGAGAACAGAGAATCACCGGCCTTATTTTTGGATTTAACTGTAGATACTAGTACTTTATTGGCTGAGCGAAGGGTTGTCAAATTATTGTAGGGGGTTAGAAGGCTAGTAAGTATTGAAGTATTTTTAGGAAGATAGAGGTTCTTATGGGCAATAATAAGTTCTTGAAACTGAAGTTGATTATGTAGTTCCAGCCAACCTAGTTGCTATAGGTTTTGACAGTGGTGAGTCCTGAAAGAGGAAACAGTAGCAAATCTAGCAATATTGTTGTAGGAGGTAGCTAGTTTGTTAAGGTTGTTTTTTGATAGGTTAGTATAAATGGGAGAGGCATAGAGGAGGGTTGAAATTAGATGGGTGTGGGCAATAGTTGTTCTAGCTGTTGGAGTAAGGAAGAGTTTAATCCTGTAGAGGGAGCCTAATTTTCTCTTAACTGCTTTTATTGTTGTGTTAATATGTGTGTCAAAGTTAAGATTATGATCTATTGTTACCCCTAAGCGCTTGGTAGTTGGGTCAGGAGATATGACGATGCCATCATTGGATATAACTGTGAAGTCAATTGGGGGGACCTTTGTGTGGAAGTGAAGAGTAGTAGTTTTGTCTTTTTAGGGTTCAGGAGGAGGCTGTGCTGTAAGAACCAGCTTTCTACTCTGTTAAGCACTGTTTGGTTAGTGGACTGGAGTTTACGTGTAGAGGTAGCCGAGCATATTAGCGTGGAGTCATCAGCATATTGGATACATGCAACTTGAGGAATTATTAGATTAAGATCATTGATGAAAACTGAGAAAAGGAGAGGGCCCAGTATTGAACCTTGAGGGACTCCTAGGGTAATAGGAAGGTGAGAGAATAGATTATTTTCCCAAAGCACAGCCTGTTGCCTGTTTTCAACGTAGGATTTAAACCATTGTAAAGCCTGTGCATCTAGTGAGTTAGACTTAAGTATATTCAAGAGAAGCTGATGGTTAACCATATCAAAGGCTTTTGATAAGTCAATAAAGAGTGCTGATGATAGAGTATTGTTGTTTTGGTTATTGTTAATACAGTCAGAAAAGGATATGAGGGTTGTGGTGGTACTATTGTAAGGCCTGAAGCCATGCTGACAGTTAGCTAGTAAGTTATTTTGCAGTAGGTGGTCTAGTAGTTGGCGGTGGATACCTTTTTCCATTATTTTAGCTAAAGGAGAGAGTAAAGCTATTGGGTGGTAGTTTGAGAGTTCAGCTGAGTCGCCACCTTTATGCAGTAGGATAATGTGGGAGATTTTTCCAGATAGATGGGATCATTCCTTCAGTAATAGTTCTATTTATTAGGATGGAAATAGGAAAGGCTACTACTGCTGCAGCTATCTGTAGATATTCTGCTGGTAGAAGGTCAGCTGAGTGGGTGCAAGATTTTAGTTTTTGAAGAAGAGTGCAGATGAGGGATGTTGGGACTGGTTGTAAATGAAATGAGGGGGGTAAAGTAGTCAAGGAGGATGACAAACTTGTGCTAACAGGAGGTAATGAGTTAGCAAGGGATTGGACTGCATCAGTAAATAAGGTATTAAAGGCATTAGCAATATGCTTGGGACTTTCATGGGTGGATCCTGTTGTGGTTGGAGTTTTGGACTGACCTGGGTGTAGGACTCTATTTATGCCTGCCCAGAACTTTTGAGGTTTGTATTGGTGGGTTTGCTGGTTGTTGTGGTAAATGTTTCTTTTATCTAGAAGTATAGATTTTTTGGTAGCATTTCTCAACTGTCTAAATGTTAGATGATCAGCTGGGTTTTTAGTTGCTCGCCATTTGGCCCAGATTTTATTTCTTAGTAGAATTGTGTGCCTTGTGGGCGGCAGTGGTGGTGCAGTGGTTAGCATTGCCACCTCACAGTAAGAGGTTCTCCGGTTCGATCCTTGGCTGAGGTGCCTTCTGTGTGGAGTCTGCATGTCCTCCCTGTGGTCACGTGGGTTTCCGCCGGGTGCTCCGTTTTTCTCCTACAGCCCAAAGACATGTTGTAGGTGGACTGGACATCTAAATTGGCCCTAGGTGTGAGTGCGTGCATGTGTGTGGCTTCTGTGGAAGGTTGGGCGCCAGGCTGGCAACTCAACACCATAAAACTCCACTACCAATCATGAGCGGAGAGGTGACCCACTGTGGCGACGCCTAACTGGGAAAAGCCGAAAGAAGAAGACAAATTGTGTGCCTTGTCTCTTTTGTTAGCCATGGAGCAGTTTCAGTCCTATTTCTGATTGATCAGGTTGGGGCATGATAGTCCAGGATTTCTAAAAATTTGGCATTAAAGTAGGAAACTGCTTCATCTAATTGAGGGTGTCTTAGGGGTGACCAGTCACATGCTTTCAGTTCAGTTTGGAAGTTATTAGGGTTAAAATTTTTGTTGGATCAAATGGTTTTATATAAGGTTGGTTTGTGAGCATTGATCTTTTGCCTGATTATGTAGGTCAGTGAGTGGTCACTGACATCATCAGGAAGGATACCCACTTCATAAGAGAGGGGGTGACTATTTATTAGCATCCAGTCTAGAGTAGTTTCTTTATTGTTAGGTTTATGGATCCTGGTGGGGGAAGTAATAATTTGGGAAAAACCATAAAGATTTATGTGGGTATTCTGGTTGGGTGAGATGCAGGTGTTCCAGTCAATATTAAAGTCCCCCAGGACAATGGTTTCTTGTGGGTGGTTAGTTGAAAGCCAGGAAAGGATATTTTCTAGGGTGTTTATATTGTTACCCGAGGGAGTTAGGCACATATTATATAGATGGATTTACAGGTATCAGTTTGGAGTTTAGAAATAAGGATTTCAGTGTTGTTAATAGAAGGTGGTTGCACATCTATTGGTGTTACTTGCAACTCTGCTTTATATAATATTGCTACACCCCCACCCTTTTTGGTTATGAACATCAATATTTAAAAGTGGCACTTATGTCATGTTATCAGATCATTGTAAGATAACGGACACATGCTACACATGGTACCATTTGTCTATACCTATTGGATACTTGCCTGAAGCACCTTCTCATTAAGTCAAGCTATTGGTTAATGTGAGAAATTTCTAGAACTTGTATGGTTGTGCAAAAATGGAATTCCAAAACCTGAAATTTTAATGAACCTCATTAATTTTGTAAGGCACAAATGATACTTAAAAGATGGATGCACATTAGGTGCTCTCACTTCCAGTTACACCTGACTAATAAGGTAAATTGACACCTGGTAGCCTTTCTATTTCAGAAAATATTAGCTCTGTTAACATTATTCATTTTAAAATGTATTTGTTTAGATTTATTTTACGGAAAATATCTGCAGCAAGACAAATGTTTGTAACTTACTGGAGTGGTGCTTGATTTACCTGTATGCATACAGGTGTTGACATCTCCATTAAGGGCATGCATTAATTTCCCATATGTAGTTTTACAGACAGATTCACATAGCAAAAGTGAACACTACATAAAGACAGATTTATGGATTATCCGTATATCTTGCTGATGACTCCATACACTCTGTGGTGTACATACAGGAAGCTATGGAATCCAACAGTATCCACAAGTATTATGTCATTTTGCAATTCCACATATCTATTAATAATTGATGTTTCTTAATACAAGTCTTATAACTACTGCTTCAGTACAAAAAGGACCCATACTGTCTGTGGCCTGCTTGCAGACACTGAGGTTTTCTGACACTTTCTATAAGTTGTTCAATCGATAATTTACATATAGTCTGTGTTAAAGTGGATGGCATTCACTGCTCTGTAATGACTGAGCTGATATGAGGTGTTTATTAATACCTGACTAGGCTGCAATTGCATTACAGCTAGAGAAACACACATTTCTGTTGTACACATATGTTTGTGCAGCATTTTAATGTGAAATACATGCAGACTGTGGCTCTTGTGGTATGATGCTATTGTGTTTGGACCTTCATTCAACTGCAAAAAACAGCACTGTACAAGGCCAAGAATACAGCTTCTATGCAACCTGACAATATCCCTGCCTGTGTTCTACATGAACTACAGAGTGAACTGGCACCTCACCTGTGTGCCCTGTTCAATTACAGCCTCATCTCAGGGTTTGCCCCTACTGAATGGCGCACTGCTACAGTCATCCTTCTCCATAAAGGAGGAGTGGCTACAGACCCTGGGAACTATCACCCCATTAGCCTGACAAGTCTGATATGCAAAGCTATGGAATGCATCATCATGGACCTAATAAACAAGGATATAGGGAATCTCCAAACTCTCAATCCCACACAGTTTGGTTTTGTGAAGGGTAGATCATGCCTGCTCAACTTGGTCAACTTCTTTGAATCAGTTACCAGAGCTGTGGATGAAGGCAAGGTGGGTCATACAGCCTACCTTGATCTGGCCAAGGCCTTTGATACCATTCCCCACTCAGGAATCATAGAAAAACTCACTAAACTAGGCATCAACCCCTATATGACTAGGTGAGTTGCAAACTGACTCACAGGTAGAACCCACAGTGTAAAAGTAGCTGACTCCAAGTCATGCTGCCAACCAGTCATGAGCAGAGTCCTACAGGGTTCGGTCCTGGGTGCTCTCCTGTTTGGTATCTACTTCTCTGAAGTCCAGGCCAACATAAAGGGACTCTGGCTGACAAAGTTTGCAGATGATTACAAGTTGGGAGCTATTATTAACTCCCCGAGTGATGTTGACATCCTACACCCTCACTGAGACCAATGACTGTGTCAGAACCATGGCCTTAAGCTCAATGCCAAAAATGTGTCATCATCCCCTTTGGGAAAAACCTGGTTCCCATGAATTACCACATCGATGGCAGTCCACTGAATACAGAAGATGTTATAAGAGATCTAGGAACACAGGTTGACAGCAACCTCTCTTTTGACCACCACATTGCCACTGTGGTCAGAAAGTCCTTCTATGTGGCACATCTCATTACTAAGGGTTTTACATCCAGGAAGAAAGATGTCATTGTCTCCTCTACTGTTCCCTCATTAGGCCAATCATTGAGTACAACACCACATTTGGCATGTACCTCACTAGACACTTGGAACAACTGGAGAGGCCACAAACGTACCTCACAAAGAGGATACTAGGCCTTAAACACTTGTCCTATATGGACAGACTAAAAAAACCTCCAACTATTCTCTGCCTCATATCGTCTACTTAGAAGCGATCTCTGCTTGACTTACAAAGCCATGTCTGACCCAGCTGTGTTAGAAATGCTACATCTAAAGAAATCCAAATCCCTCCACACTACATGCTCCAGAGACCTCAACCTCATTACCGCAATCAACAGAATATGCTGGAAGGACAGGTTCATAACCCAGAGACTGCCCATGCTATGGAATAGGCTTCCCATACATGTCAAGCAAAGCACTTCACTGGCCCTCTTCAAGAGAAATCTTGATGAGTGGATGGGAAATAGAAAATTTACCCCAGGGATCACTCCAGTAGCTTTACTCAACAGAGGCACTAGGAACTAAGGTCGGGTGGCACGATGCCAGGGTAATCCTATGGGCTAGGCTTGTAAAGGCTTCAGGGCCATTAGCCTAGTACACACCTATGAACCTATGATATGTAATGCAAGGTGTTGGAATCCCACAGGCAGGCTATAAAGATATCAAAAGTCATGTTGCTTTTACAACTGTTCTGTATGTAAGCATTGTTGTATGTTTTTATTTGTCACATTACTATATGTCACAGTGAGTGTTTCATAGACTTTTGCATTGTACAGGAATGCATAATGTTTATGATGCCATAAGCTGTCCACATAATCATCTCCAAAAGTGGACCCCAAGATGAATATGAACATGAGCATATCACTGTCTTTCAAATGGCAAATAGACCTAGGGGCAATAACTTTGCTCCACAGGAAAATTAGATTATAATATATACTCTAGGAAAACATGGATGGAGACTTCTTGGATTGTGAGGGAATACAGTAAGGAGGAATGAAGTTTGGTCCAACATCATCAATTTGATTTATGTGATTGGAGGTCACAATAAATCCCATGAGGCCTGTTGCTGATAGTACTTTGACATGATCTTCCATGCAGCCAACAAGTTATGAAAATATGAGAGATTGTGGAATAACACTGATAGTGGCCCAGCATTGACTCCACCGATGAGATCACAATATTTCTTGCATCCTGGGATACGGCAAATGGAGAGTGACGCATACCCAGGGGTGCAATAGAAGCAGGAGTTCCAGGCCAAGCATGCATGTCTTACTTTGCATGACATGGATGACTTAGAGTAAATCACTGCATACTGCAGTTGTATGCATTTTCATGTATTGTCATTTTTGATCAGCAGAACTGAACCATGCACACAGATCTACACAGGGTGATGATGATGAGCGAAGTGTAATGGCATGTACTCATACAACTGCTGTACAGACAGAACAGTGCAATAACATGTGTAATGCTGTCTGCAATAATGTTCACAAATCTATCTACTTTTGCACAACACCAGGGAAGGAAAGGTGAGAGTCTTCATACAGTGTTATTGTGACCACTACCTGTTATTGCCTCAGCATCATGTCATGGCACTGCAGTTTACTGTCATATTGATATTTCCCTAACATTAAAAACTACAGGTGCATCTAGTCTGGGCCCAAGCTGTTCAGGTGCAAGTACAGACAGACCAGGTATGTTACCACAACAGAGTCATAGTTTGCAACAAATTGTAGCAGAACTAGGATACATGACATAAATGCCACTGTTTTTAACACAGGGAGATCTGGCCAACAGGTGCAATGTCTATCACATGATTATCTGCAGCCCCTTCTACTGTGTAGATGTCATCCTGTCAGAATTCTGTTGCCTTCATACATGACTGTGTTGTCTTTCTCTTTACTTTACCATGTAGATGTACACAATGAACATCAGACTTAAAAGGATAATCATAACATATAACATTATGAACATATACAAATCTATCACAAGAGGGATCATCATCTCAGGGCCAATCTATGGACTCCGACAGTATCCGCATGTACAACATACAAGATCACAACAGTGGGTGTCTGTCACTGGTATGTTATTACCCATCCTTCATACATGTCATTGTTGTTGTCCTCCATTAATACTAAGTCCTTCTACACACTCATAGGACAGACTACATCACATCAAGTGCACAAACAAGTAGCTTGTCTATGCAAAACATACTGTATGGTTTAACAACGTTTAGAGAATGGAAAAACTGTACATCAGCACCCTGATTGAAAAATAAGACTGCCACTTCAAGAAGCAGCATATCAAGCTGCCATGGAGCTAGGACAGAAAAAAATAATGACTGCCATTATTTTACACTTGCTAGCAGTGCTTTTGCCGATTAGCTATTGTAAAAAAAAAATTAAAGAGAAAAAAGTGTATATGTGTATATGCATTTGTATGAGTGTGTTTATGTTTCTGTCTGCGTGTGTGAGTGAATGCATGTATGAAAGCAGAGGAGACTGTGTGTGTATGAGAGAGAGATCGAGAGAGTGTGAGAGTGATTTTGTGTGAGTGAATGTGTGTATGAAAGCAGAGGAGACTGCTTGTGTGTGAGAGAGATCGAGAGAGAGAGAGAGAGAGAGAGATTGATCTCTCTCACCTTGCCTGCAGCGCCAGGCCTCATAACACTCCCTGTTGGGCATTATTGCTTACTTGAATGGTTCATGCTGACAATGATGTGATTAATAATGCTGACTTTGTTTCACTACAATAGTTGAAGTGCGTCCCTCTTCTACTGCACCATCCTCCTATGGGGACTTGTCAGTTGTGTGTTATGTTTGTATTCATCATGTATATCATGTATGTTGGATATGTAACCTAATTGTCAACTCCATGTTATGTAGATTTTGTGACCCATACATAGACAGGACCTAATGGTAAGTCAATATTATCTGTAAGATTGCAGGAGATTCATGTGTTGTATGTCTTTAATGATATGCAGCATGTAATGTAAACATGTTGCCCTGATCTGTGTCATCTGTCTCTTCTTTTAGCACATCAACTGCCTGTATCAACCATTAATCCATCCACTGATTCTGTTATGTGTCTCAGTATGGTAGCATGTCCGCTGGCACACAGTAGAGTGGAATGGTGATGCAGTCCTGCCAAGATGGTGATAGTCATGTGGATGCAGCTGTAGCCTCAGATGTAGAGGGAGACTTGTCCAGCCGTTCTGACAATGAGGGAACATCAGATGGTGGATAGAATGAGGCCTGTGAACAACAGATCCATGTTGAGACTGCTGCTGATGTTGACAGTTCCCCACAACACATTGATACTGCCCATCACAGTTGACGTAGGTGTGCAGCTGGTGTGCATGGGCACATATCACAAGATGTCTGCCTACTCCTACAGGCAAATGAATGTTTTCAGCAACATCATGGATTTGACATCTGTACACTGGCCCATGCCACAGATTGTGTTGCACACCAGCTGGGTGTACTGCATGACAGACAGGAGTACAAAAATGGTGAGGTAATAGCATCATTGGCTGCACAGAGTGAAAGTTTGTTATCTGTGGCACCTCAATAGAATCTCTGGCCTCTACAGTATTATAGAAGTGCCTTAATACAAGCAGTGTACTGAGTGCTCTGACTGTGCTTTTCCACTTGCCACTTGAAAGAGGCAGGGCCCCTCTCAGCATAACCAACCTTGCCCATCGAGCATCAATGTCTATGCTCCAACATGCACACACTTCCACTGTTGATCCATCTGCTGTGGGCCAAGAAGTCACAACTAGACAGTCAAGTTGGAGTTATACTCCTTCACTTTTCACATTTTGCATCATCCCATCAGTCTTGTCTGTGGAGCAACCTGGGGCAAGTGGTTCCATATGTGGTAGGATAGCGGTGTAAGCCATCAGTGTGGGCACCCTAGACTTTGTTAGAGTAACACAGACAGGTGTGTCATTCTCAGTCTGTGGCAATGATGATTGCTGTGCCAGGGATTCATCTGTCTGTGTTTGTTCACAAGTCTGATGCCACGAGAGTCACGCAGGTTTACTAAACATAGTTGACTCCATTTTTCACATTACTTTATCCATACTGTACAATAATATATGTGGCTTGTGATAATAATAACAGTTCTGCATTATGTCTTGAGTTGTTTACCTTTTTACAGCTTTTTTATAGTGGACATATAGGATGTGTTACACTTATGTGTGTCCCTTATTGTATGCCATACACAGATTCACCAATATGAGTCTGTATGCATACCTGTATCAGTTTTGTCCTGAGTTGATGATCCCCTTTGTGATAGATTTGTATATGTTCATAATGTTATATGTTATGATTATGTTGTTATGTCTGATGCCCAGTGTGTCCATCTAGTGGATAATTGTCATTAGATGTAATTCGTGCTGCTGTGGTGGAGCAGCACCTGAACATTAATGTTTAATCTGCGTACTTCTGTAAGTTTGGCTTGTCATGACTCAAAGCTGTAAATGAGATGCTGCTGTTTTGCCTGGGCCTGTACTTGTGATCAAACCCTCTATGCCTGTGTCTTCCTGCTCCTCCTCTGATACCAGCAGGATGTCATTTTCAGACATCTGGGTTCTTGGGATAGTTAACCTACAGCTGCAGCTGGAAGACTGCTATGTGCTGTAGTTAGCCTGTTGTGTAGCATGGCGCACACCGTATTCATCTATGCTGCTTTCTCAGGTGTGTATTGCAGTGCACCCCAGATGTGTCCAGACATCTGGTCTTAGCTTTCAGTACACTGAACACACACTATAGGGTATTTCTTTTTGTTGCATGTACTCTATTGTAGGCTTGCTCACCAGGGTTTGATGGTTCACAGTACGGGGTCATTAGCCATGGTCAAGTGGATAACCACAATCACCTGTTGTAGGGAGTAAACAAACATGTTTTCAGCATGTTTATTGTTGGGAGGGATGTCATTAGTTTATGTCCCAATTTTGTTCCCGTACTTACCCAGTAGCAGTCCCTCAGGTGTTTTACGTTGCTGGAATGCAGCTCTCAGACCATTTTCCCTCTATATGGCAGCATCATGAACACTTCCAGGGTGTGTTGTCATGACGTTTGTTATACTGCCATCTGCTGCACACACAAACTGGCATTTCAAGGATGGCCAGCCATTTCTGTTTATATATCTGTCTGCTTCAGGATGTACTGGGATCTTGACAGAGATGTGTGTGCAATCTATTGCACTGAGTACATTGAGGAAGTTTGAGATGTTATAGACCTTGTGCATTACAGTTCTCTTCATGGGGATGGAAAGTGTATGTATTTATCCACACTGTTGCACATTGCTTCCAGGAATTTTGCCAGGATACAACTGACAGCTGTCTGTGACACTCCTGTAGCATCCCTCATGTGTCTTTGGAATGTCTCAGATGCAAGTATACCCAGGCTGAGACACACACTTTGGTTTCAAGGGGGATGGGGTTTCCTTGCAAGGTCTGCACAGACAAGTGTGGGGTACACATCTTGCAGACAGCCTGCACCAGCTGTAAATTATTTGTTGGTCAGGCAACTAATTTCATTGCAGCCTTGCTCTAACTCTAGCTGTCTGTCTTCTAGAATGCGCAGCCACATTCTCATCCATGGCTTGTTCCTGTAGCCTGTTTGAGTTCATTCACCGAAGGTTTAATTTTTCTTTTTTTTTTCTTTTATGGATTATTCTTACAGCATATGACGGAATCCATAGTAGTAGCTTCTGATCCTTGTGATGCAATATAGTATATACCAAGGATTTCGGAAACTGAGTTGGCATTGCAGTTTGTCATATTTAATTTGCTTTGTGCATGCATGATGTGTTTTGGAATCTGACAGGTGCATGTGGAATCTATAATCATCCTATGCTGAATTGCTAAGTACTTGGACTGGTTTCAGTGTGTCTTCTGAAATCGCATCCGCATCTGGTATGCTGAAATCTTCCTTCGGTGTGCTACACTGTCTGCAAAAAGCTTTTGGAATCCCAATCTGTATTCAAGAACATCTCTACCACATTTTTTGTGCTTTCTAGGTACTCAGAAAGATTACACTACATGTTCATGTAGTCGACACTTTCTGGTAATCTTTATGAATCCCCCTTGATATTTAAGACCACAAGAAAATCAGTAAGAAAACTAAAATTAGGAGGAAGGTCTGAGTTATAGTTATTTTGTCTGTTCACTCAGAATGGCATACACTTTGCAGTTTTTCCATTGAACACAACCCTCCAATTACTTTTATATAGTGATTGCTTTGCTTCCATATAGTCTGTTATTGCATATCTATCTATCTATCTATCTATCTATCTATCTATCTATCTATCTATCTATCTATCTATCTATCTATCTATCTATCTGTCTGTATGTCTATCTATCTATCAATCTATCTATCTATCTATCTATCTATCTATCTATCTATCTATCTATCTATCTATCTGCCTGTCTGTCTGTCTCTGTCTATCTATCTATCTATCTATCTATCTATCTATCTATCTATCTATCTATCTATCTATCTATCTGTATGTCTATCTATCTGTATGTCTATCTATCTGTATGTCTATCTATCTATCTATCTATCTATCTATCTATCTATCTATCTATCTATCTATCTATCTATCTGTCCAATGAATCCCAAGGATGGTTTCAAGTCCCAGCCTTTCTAAAGCTGATGAAATGTATCCAAAACAACCTGCTCCATTATATTTCTACAACATAAAAGCAAACAAATGGGTCTGTATGACTCTGGGTTTGTCCTATTTCCCTTCCCCTTACAAATAGGTTTGACAAGTGCATGTCTTCAATCTTGAGGACTCTCCCCAAACTTAAATGGCCCAGTGAAAAACAGGCAGATTGATACTGTAAGTTCATGCTGACGTGTTCTCAGGGTTAGTATTACTAATTATGACTCCTCCCTGTGCTTTGTTTAGGTCCAGTTTGCTCAGTTCTTTTCAGTATTAAATAATTAAATTTCAGTAGCTGAAATTACCTGGATGATACTAGGAAAATTTATCACCCCCTTTGTGAATCTAAAATACTTTTTATAAGATTTTGTAAATATATTTATAATTTGTTGTGTCTAAGAATAAATTTTAGAATTGACACACAGTTTATCAATTTGTATGTCTTTATTCCAGCGATACAGTATCGATAAAATGGTTTCCTATTATGCATAATGTCTTTATAGAAATTTTCTTTCATAATTTTCTTTATCTTGTATCTCACTGTGTTCATTTTTTTTCCTGTCCAGCTTGTTTATTTCAGTTCTCAAAGTTATAGTGCTATCTTTTTTCCATTTCTTACATGTATTGTCTCACACCATAATCAAATATCTTGTTCTAATGGGACTACATCATCCTAACTTAATGTTACCAGATCTGATGTTAAACATATTTTTTTGATTTTTTTCTTGCAAACAATTTCTCTTTTAAAACCTGTCACATTTTTTCTGCAGTTTTTCCATTGAACACAACACTCCAATTACTTTTATATAGTGATTGCTTTGCTTCCATATAGTCTGTTATTGCATATCTATCTATCTGTCTATATATGTATAGGTTTACTATCATTTGTGCGAACTACATTCTGTCATCATGTATGCTGCCGAAAATCAGAATATTGTGCACAAAATGAAAAGTGTATGGGATAATCAAAGACACTTATGCGGATGCAGTAATGCATTCGCATAAGTGTGTTCAGCTATATGTACGGAGATCGCAGTACAGTGGGATTGGAAATTCATCCAGATCCCCACTGTAGTGCGATCTTGGAGTTGGAATATATTAGTAGCAGGGGGTGTAGGGGGGCACAGCCCCCCACAGGGGGGGTGTAGGGGTTTGATTTACATCAGCTCCTATACGGCTATCATGTTATATTTTCAGTGACAATGTCGACTCAAATGTGTCAATCATTTGGGTTGACAATGTGTAGGAGTGGAGAGTTCGGTTTTGGTGTTTATTTTCGTTATTGCGAATGGCAAATGTTTTGCCTTTTGCAGTAATGATAGTAAACCATATATATATATATATATATATATATATATATATATATATATATATATATATATATATATATATATATATATATATATATATATATATGAACCAAACAAATCCCAGAACTGGCTGAAGGTATAGTCCACAAATGAAATTAACAAAGTTTGGCAAAAACGATCAAATAACAGCCAAAAACTGCCAAATGTAAAATCAAATAATCCAAGTTTTAATCAATGTGAGCGCTTTCGCGGTTCACCCGCTTCATCAGACATACATAAAAATGGCATCACTTCTTTCATTAAATAGTTCAAATATGCATATGTCATATCCTGTTAAAATTTTAAAGACACAACACCGCTAAAAAATGTATGACAAAAAGTGTCAGATAAAAATACTTATCAAACAATTCATTAAATAAAAATGAAAATTATCAAAAAATATACATTATCTGAGCGATCTAGCTTTCAACACAGGTTTCAACGGCACATGATCGTTCAGGCCCCTGCCTCGATGTGCCGCTAACCTTAATATCCATCTGATCTCAGAAAGCTCTGTAATATTCACTAGATCACCTCCTCTTGGACTTTCAAAATGAACACAAAGGACCTGAAACAAAAAAACATGTCCTGCAAAAGACAGCATATGTTTGGCTATAGCACTATATGTCTCCAGTCTATTAAAGCAATATAGATGGTCCCTTATACGCTCACGTAGGGAGCGATTCGTTTTGCCAACATAGAACATATAGCACTGTTGGCAACATGCCACATAGACTATATTCTTAGTGCTACAATCTGAATAACATCTAAGATCCCAAAGGCGTCCATCATTTGGATTTCTAAAAAACCTGGAAGTATCAATATATGCACATTGGTGGCAAGACCCACATTTATGTGCCCCTAGATCATAGACTGGTCTATCATTGAACACGTTAAGAGACAACTTGGGAAAACAAAGATGCTGTTTAAGGTTCTTCAGATTACTGAAGACATAATGTGGGCAGTTCCCAACAACGCGCTGTGTATCACTATTGGCAGTAAGAATGTTCGAATTGTCACATATCACCTGCTGTACAAAAGACACATTCTTGCCATATGGTAGAATCAAAGGAGTCTGTGAAGAGAAAGTAGGTACTCTAGGACCCACATGTGAGTTAGAAAAATATGGTCTACCTTTGTGTGGCCTAAGTTTAATAACATTACTATAAATAGAATCTATATTGTTGTCATCATAACCTCTATGCAAAAAACTGTGTCTCAATTTAAGTAGTTCAGATGTAAATAAACAGTCATCTGAACAGAGGCGTGAAATCCTGAGTGCTTGACCCTTGACAATATTGTCAAAGGTCCTCGGATGGTGCATGCTACCTGTAGAAAGAAATGAAGCTCTGTAGCAGGGTTTCCTGAATACTTTGGTGTGTAAAGATCCATTGTCCCTTAATACAGTGGCATCCAAATAATTGATGGAATCTGTGGAATGCTCCATTGTAAACTTCAGAAAGCCCTCCAATCCATTCGCATACTCAAAAAACGAATCAAGGGCATCAGCTGTGCCATGCCAAAGGAGAAAGAGGTCATCAACAAAACGTCTGTAAAAGACGATGTTGGTGCATGTCAACATGACCTTTCTCTCCCAGGCTACCATGACTAAATTAGCATAAACATATATATATATATATATATATATATATATATATATATATATATATAATATATAATATAAATATATATATATATATATATATATGGATCTATCTTACTACGTCGACAAGTCAAAACGCCGACAACAAAATCACCGACACCACATAACCGACATTTCACAAACACGAAACCTCACATGCCCGACACACCATAATCCCGACAAGCAACAAACAAAACAAATCCCGGTCCAAAAGCACACACACAACACAAGCACACCAAAATAAACCAACACTAAACCTCACATACACAACTAACCCTAACTCACTTAACCCGCCCTAACCCACAAACTATCACAGTCGCACACTTACCTAGCCCATGCCCCTAACCCTAACTCACTTAACCCGCCCTAACCCACAAACTATCACAGTCGCACACTTACCTTCATACACAGCCTTTTCCCATGTCGATGTTCTCAGTTTTGATCCGTCGGTCTTCCCGGTGTTCTCGCTCGGCGTTCTGACTTGTGCACGTAGTAAGATAGACCCATATATATATATATATATATATATATATATATATATATATATATATAATGGATATCTGAGCAGGCCTATTAGGAGGAATATCAACATTTTCTGGACCATCTGGCAGTCTGATGACACATGTAATGCTCTAAAAGTATGTGATAAAAAGTGTTACTGTCTCTCCACATAGGGATGCACACCATTGCACTAGAATCCACATTAGAAAAGGTTAGCAATATGAATATGAATATGTATATCTGCATTTATTTCCCGTTTGTACATTGCATTGGCAACAAAGTAGCCCGTGATGTGAAGGCAGCCAGTCCCTATACATGCCTTTCACATTATGGTGAGAGTATGGCTTGTCTAATCTATATGCTAGCCTATGGTGGTGAGTATAACAGTTCTATACTGACACATATGTATCCCCCACTGTGCTAGGATAGGGCTGTGCCATTTATATTTCCTATGATGTTCTCTGATTTTGGCAGAAGGAATGATTGTCCTACCCTATACATATTTGTTGATCCTGCAAGGTATGAACAGTACAGGAAGTACATATGTACCAGTGTGTGACATGTATATGCAGTGTGTGTATTCCTATATCTGTCCCTACATTATCATACAGCATCCTCCATAGTTGCCTCTGTGACTTTAGTATGGCATAACTAGGTTAGTTCTTTTTCTGTAGCTGTCATCCTATCATTCCCACTAGTATACAGTACATTATTTTAATAAGTAATGTTTGTTAGGTGTTCACTGCACACTAATGTTTTCTGGAACTATGAAATGTCATAGTAAGGTAAAATGTTTTGGAAAAAAGTATGATGAATATGTCTTTAAATTTTTACAAGAAGTTGGCGCCAAAAAGGTTATAAAATGAATCATTCAATTAGTGTATCTGATTCTGAGGAAGTCCACGATACAGTGGATGAAAGCGCTTAATCGTTCTATTGGATTTGTTTTTATTTGTGTGTTTTGGATCATTTCTTATTGCTGAGTTGACAAATAAAGAGGTGTATTATAGCTTCGCTGGTTGATAGGCTTGTTCTTCTTGGATTATTTATTTCTGCTTGTTTCGTAGTATACAGTCTCAAATGTTATGTCATGTACCCTTGGGTAGCTGCATGTCTGGAAGACGAGATGCATTACAAAAGCAAGACAATTTTAGCTCTGCTGAAAAAAATTATGTCTTTCAACAGCTACTTGGGAGATATGGACAAAACTTGTAAGAAGAAGTGGGTGCTGACCAGCCTTTATGTAACCAGGTGTAACAGATTAAAGTCCATGACATTAATGCTATGGTGGGCCACAAGTGGACATTAAATCAGTGTTGCAAGCATGTTACTGTTACTATATGCACAAAAGAAATGACCCACTTAAGACCATTAAAGACAGCTCATGCAAAAGAATCTGTATATGTTGCATTTACACTTCCCTTCTGGCTTGGCTTGTAATTGATAGTCATTTGAAAGGCCAATTCATTTACACAGTTAGATAAATAAATAATATTAAAAAAGTAATAATAATAATAACATACCAATTCTTCAATTAAATGCAAGCTATATTATACTTTCAAATGTGTGAATCAATGTACCTTTTCTGTTAAAAAGATGGAGAAGCAAGAGCTTTCAGTTCATAGTAAGGATCACTTTTTACAACTTTGCAGACTTTCATGAAGAGTGTCTTAATATCAATGCATTCTAACCAGGGTAATAACTACAGCACAGCTCAACAGATGGGAAAGGAAGTTGTGGAACTGGTAGAAGCCTCATACTTGAGAAATGAATATTGCTGGTTAACATCTAAGATCCCAGTGGCAGCTTTCAGATATGTTTCACAGCGGATTTTTTTCAAGATCATTTAGGGGATGGAAAATATCACAATAATCATGAAACAGACTAGGCAATCTATCATTGTTTTAGAGCTATAGGCATTATTTCTGCAGGTAAACTATATCATCCAAAATCAGCAAAATGTTAAACAGGAAAATGTAATTGTGCAGCCTTCAAACACCTGGATGAATTATCACACAAAGGAGACAAGATTATAAGTTTACAGGTCATATAGGAGGAAGGGATCAAAAAGTTATTATCTGTCCTGCACAGACCTGGTCATCATCTTCTTTGCTGATTTGCAGCATAATGTATATTATTCCTTCAGAATATACCTGCATATCTTAAGTCATTCTTAATTGGAGAGAACAAATTGGAGCTACAATGTTTTGGAATTTGTTTTCATTGCTCTTGAAGAGCATTGAAAGAAAAAAAGAAAGAAAGAAGCAAATAAAACATGCATACAATAAGTAGAACTAATCATCCCTCACTTTTATAAAGAGCATATACTACACAGACACAGATTTAATCTCAGAAATGTTGCCTACAGTATAACATTATGGTATGACACACAGATGCAGACAACCAAGAAGCTAAGAGGACAGAAAGGAGGAACAAGTAAAGCAACTTGCATTCTGAGTGGTCCCATAAGGAAAGATAACCAAAATTCCTGATTTAAAGACTTTATCAGGTTATGAGGATCAAAGAGCCCCAAACAAAACATCAGTGCCTTAAAGTACATTGGCATACATGACAGAGAAGGAGAAAGGAGAGCAGGAGAAATCTGGAAAACAACTAAAATAAGGGGGAGGGGGCAAAGGCCTCAAAAATAAGGATAGATTTAAAATACTGCCTAAAATAACTTAGTAAATTGTTAGAATAACAAACGAGATTTGTGTTAACATGCACTTTCTGAAGGGCATAAAGTCTGAAACTCAAATGTATGTAATTAATTACAGACTTCAGTCTTGAGTGATTTGCCAGAAAAACAGAAATATTCTGTGGAACAGACCAAAAACATGATTCAAAAATCTGGACACTGTGTGAAAATCTGGACAGTTGAGAGATATAGTTAGGATTATGTATCATGAAATAGTAGTATAACATTAAAAGGCAGGGAGGTGTGTCCTGGCTTCTTATAACATAACTGCATAATTCTGTTACTCTACTGTCAGCTTTTACAAACTAAGATAAGTAAATTAGCATTTTAGTCATCTTCTGGCAAAGCAACCACGTACTCACTCTTAAATTATAGAAATAGTCTTGAAAAATTTCAAAGCTGCTTCACATGAAGGCAGATCAGTATTTTTTTCATGAAGTAAATTTCTGTGGAATCTGAAGTGGCTGTATATCACCCCCTACACCCCTTGCTAATTATTTATACTAACTCTGAGATTGGGCAGTCACCAAGGAAAGTGAGTATTCCCCTACCAGTGGATTGTTGATCAAATACACATCAACCATCTTCACTTGTTGACCAAATGGTGTCGACAAACTGACTTTTAACAATGTACTCCATTTGATGTAACAGAATACACCCATATGTGTGTATGTATGTATGTGTGTGTGTGTGTGTGTGTGTGTGTGTGTGTGTGTGTGTGTGTGTGTGTGTGTGTATGTGTGTGTGTGTGTGTGTGTGTGTGTGTGTGTGTGTGTGTGTGTGTGTGTGTGTGTCTATATATATATATATATATATATATATATATATATATATATATATATATATATGTTTCTAGTGACATCATTATTTGAAACTGCTTATGATCATCATGACAAACGGTTGACAAAAAGGTCTAAACCAAAAAGGTAGACATAAACTAACAACTTCAAAAACAATGTTTTTGTAGAGAACAAGCCCCCTTATACTCCTCATATGAGGGCTATGGCCCTCACACCCCACTGCTAACTAAATATACTAAATCTAAGATCAGACTACAGTTGGAAAAGGGCCTATACCCCTTACTGGTGTAATATTGATTCTTTCAATATTATCTGTTTTAGACCCTTTTTCTCAACCATTGTCATGCTCATAGGTTCATAGGTTCATAGGTGTTTACTAGGCTAATGGCCCTGGAGCCTTTACAAGCCTAGCCCATAGGATTACCCTGGTATCGTGCCACCCGATGTTGATCTTAAAGTTAATGAATATAATATTTCGCTCTCAACATTGGGATATAAACCTGTTATTAATTTCTAAAAAGTATAGATAATGTTGGTCAAAAGTTAATCTGCCTTTCTAATAACTTTTAATGTTGATAGCTAAGAAAGCTCCTACTAGGTATTCACAAATGAGGGCCCTCCTTGAGAATGAGATGTGGAAAAGGCAAGGAATGAAATCTATAATTTTGGGATTTTACTGGAAAACCGGAGTATATGAGCCACACTTAGGTGAAAGGGATACTTTAGAGTTTGGATATACATGCAATCTAGCCTGAAATTAATAATAAGCTATAAAATGACTAGATAAGCTGAAGTTTGATAAAGAAAATACTTGCTTTTCAATGCACACATTCATTGCCATTGATTCAAGCTAATTTCTTTGACTGTTTTTTTTCTGCAAACAAGATATATCTATCAAATGATGAAAGTTTAAGGTGTATTAGCATTACTGTTGTTAATAGCAATATTAATGTTAAAGAAATCTAAAATGTGTGCTGAAATGTCTATAAATAAATTACATCTGACTTTTGCAGTTGAAGACTAATCATGATGCCTCATTAAAAAGACATCTCGATCTTGCTGGTCAACATGTCTTCTTTGGATCACTTATTAACTTCTAGACCAGCACTGAAGACTCAGTGAAGGGGTTCACATTCCGAGTCTCCAAAGAGAGCACTGAATCCTGTGACATATTGAAACGTGTGGTTATTTTAAGAATAGTCAGGTAATAATCTGATGAGCACACACAGATGTCTTATTCTAAATCTAATTTGTGAAATATTAGTTACCACCTAAATCACTACAGCTGTCTTCAGCTAGACTCAAACATAGCATTTAATGAACATATACAAAACAAGAGATTTGACCTTGGCCATGTATATAACCATTTAGTATGAATGTTATTCACTTGTGTATATTTATGGTTATGCTCTATACATGAGACAATTAGAGCGAAAGATTTTTAAAAAAAGACATTACATTCTGATGTAAGTGCTGAATTGTTAGTATAGCTGTGAATTTTTATGTTGGCTGCGATCTGATTGACCACAGTCTATACATTTAATAGTTCTGTGAAGCGATTCCTTACTGTTATTTAGTCTAACAGTCTTATAGTATTTTATGAAGTTGGATGAACTCAAATTTTAAGACTGTTTGTTTTAATCTTATCATGTAATAGAACAGTGAATTGGCTGTGTAATTCTGTATCATCTTAGTCAGATATCAGTGTGTGCTTTTTAGTAAATGAAGCACTAATATGGATTTGCACAACTAATCCTGTGTGTTTTACTTTAAATTATTAAGCGCAATTTTGCTAATTCTGTAACCAATCAGGAATCATGATAGTTCTTTTAAAGAGCTCCCTTTTATGTAATTTTATCAAAGTCTGAAGAAGCCTGCTGGCGAAAGCGCTTACTTTATTTTATTATTAAAGTCTTTTATGTCAACAAGCAGTTCCTGAAGTGATTGATGGTTTGAACATTACGCTATTGCAACAGTGAATACGTTTTATTGCCGTAAGGAACAGCGTATATGGTGACTGAGTTATATACAAAACAATTAACTGGGCATTTAAGTCTGGTTAATTCTTAGTAGTTGTTGTTGTTGTTGTGTCTTTCGGCTTTTCCCAGTTAAGGGTCGCCACAGTGGAACTCCGGTCTGCTAATGATTGGCAGTAGATTTTTACGTGCCGAGTTGCCAGCCCTGACGCACAACCTTCAATGAAGGTACCCCCATTCATGCATGTCTCCACACAGAAGACGCTCTAGCTGAGAATTGAACAGGACAACGTCTGACTGTGATGCAACAATGCTACCGCAGCACCACCACTGGAGTATTAATTAATTCTTAGTAGTGCAATTCATAAATAATAACTGTACTACTTTAATAATACATGTGATATTTATGTACAATGTAGCTCCACTATTCAAATACTTTAATGCTTAAGTATTTTGATTCTACAGTACACATATCGGTACTTTTCTGTTAACAGGGCAACACCTTTTTTTCGGCTGCTATTAATGTTCTTTTCCTTGTTAACAGAAACGTTCCAAATAAACCATGTGTTGTGGCACGGTACAAAACTTGGAAGGGAGGAGAGCAAGTCCTGTTTTGGGACTACTAACTGAAGGACTTTTTTTTAATTTTTATTAGCACCATTAACCTTACTGAGCAATTCCTTTTGGTGACGTTATCATACAGTTACCAACGATGTTTAATACCATTGGAAACATTATCTGAGCAACACTGACTTTATCATCTAACCCAGCAAGTGATTATAGTGCAAATCATTTTCAGAACTTTATCTGGACAGTAGAACAGTAGCTTGAGACATGTATATTGTGAAACTGTATAATCTTGACAAGAAGCTATAAAGAGACCCTTGGGACTCAATAGTGTGACACCAGAGGCCGAGAATCAGATAAGGGCTACTTCTCCCCTTTTTTTAACACCTACCATCTTGAAGACGTTATTCTGGCTTGTATAATATTCTGACATGCTGAGACTTGTTGACATACAGGTTTTATTTATTTTATTTATTTATTTATTTACATTTGTTGATCGGGAGTGTCCGACTGGACGTAGGTCCATTTTCAGCGGAGGCCTGGGGAGAAAAGCTCCACAGTTAAAATAAACAGACAGTAGTTACATTGGATTATATAGCGATTAATAGTTTAACATAGCAATTGCTTACAACATATTTACAGATGAAGAACATAGTACATCAGTAGACAACTACAATCTTTATCTGTGAAGTACATAACAGACATTAACAAATGTTACAATGAGAAGTTCCTGCTGTATAATAAGCACTAGGCTTATGAGCATCTGAGCTTGCTATAATCAAGGTAGTTAGTGGAGTGGAAAGAAAGGTAGTGGTTGGATGTGGTGGGTGATATTAGAGTGGGAGTTGCAAGGGCATAGCCAGCATGTTTGTAGGTGCACTTTTAGTACAATTTTAAAGTGGGTGCATGATGGTATGGAGGTAATTGTGGGTGGAAGGGAGTTCCATAATTTGGCTATGGTGCAAGAGAATAGTGCTTCACCAGCAGAGTTATTGGCTTTAGTGATCTGCAAGTGATTTTTGTTGCTGGATCTTAGTGGTCTGGTGGTGCGATAGGGTTGAAGTAGATTCTGGAGGGATGGGACATTTAGTGGATGGTTTACTAATTTGTGGGCAAGTGAGAGTTGATACCACTGAAGGAGGTGAGGGAGTTCAAGCCAGCCCAGTTCAGCAAGTGAGAAACAGTGGTGGCTACGGTAGGATGCCCCTGTGGCGAATTTGGCGATTTTGTTGTAGCAGGTCTCTAGCTTGTTTAGATCGCATTGCCTTAGGTTGGTATATATTGGAGAGGCATAAAGTAGGGTGGAGATAAGGTGGGGATTTGCTAATGAAATCTTTGCTGCTTTGGTGAGAAATTGCTTATTTCTGTATAACGCTCCTAGTTTTTTGTGGACTTTTTTTATGGTCATGGATATGTGAATGTCAAATTTTAGTTTATTGTCTATTTCCACTCCTAGCAATTTGGTGTGTTCAGTTGGGTATATAGTGGTGCTGTCTTTTGCTGTGATGTTAAAGTGAGAGTTGTTTTGAGTATGTTTGGTGGGTTTGAAGATGAGTAGTTTAGTTTTGTTTGGGTTGAGTATTAATTGGGCATTAGATAACCAAGTTTCAACAGAGAAAAAGGCTTCCTGTGTGACTTTTTGCAGTTTTGGTAGGGACTGGGCTGAGCAGATGATGGTTGAGTCATCTGCATATTGTATGAGTGTGCCATGTTTGGTGGCAGAGGCTAGATTATTGGTGTAAACAGAGAAGTGTAGGGGTCTAAGGATTGTTCCTTGGGGAACCCCTATGGAGACAGGTAGTTGGGGAGATATGTCATTCTACCATACAACGGATTGTTGGCGGTCAGACAGGTAAATCTGAAACCAGTTGGTGACTGATTGTGAAAAGGATAGGTTATTGAGGACAGAGATAATTTGTTTATGTGGGACCATGTCAAATGCTTTAGATAGTTCTAGGAAAGTAGCAGAGGAGAGATAGCCATTGTTTTTATGCTGAAGGATAGTGTTAGTAAAGGAGAGTAAGGCAGTGGTGGTGCTATGGTTTGGTCAGAAACCATGCTGAGTACTGGAAAGGAGGTTGTTAGTAAGGAGGTAGTCTGAGACATGAGAGTGTATGCATCTCTCTAGTATTTTGGAGAGTGGAGAGAGAATAGGTATGGGGCGGTAATTGGTTAGTTCTGTGGAGGGTCCGCCTTTGTGGAGGGGAATTATATGTGATACTTTCCACAGTGTGGGAACGTAACTTTCTGACAGAGATTGGTTAATCAAGATGGATACTGGGTAGGCCAGAGCATCAGCTGCGATTTGTAGGTATTCGCTTGGGAGGTTGTCTGCTGCTAATTTTGTGGGTTTAAGTTTAGTTAAGAGTTTTTTTATGTTGGAGGTAGGTACTGTACAGGAGAAAAAGAGAAGGCAGTGGGGAGATTACTAGTTGAAGGTGTGGGTTGAAGGGGAGGGGGGTTGTGTTGTTTAGCTAGTTATAGTATGGTTTGGGTGAAGTGTGTGTTGAATGAGGTAGCAATATTTTCTGAGGAGTGAGGGATGTTAGGAGGAGGGGTACTGACTTTACCTGGGTGGAGGATGGAGTTTATGGAGGACCAGAATTGTTTGGGGCTGTGTTGTGAGGAGTCTAGGGCAGACTGGTAGTATTGGAATTTGTCCTGTTTTATTAGCTTTTTGACTCTGTTGCGTAGTTCTAGGAATTTCTGTCTAGTTGAGGGGGTTTTGGTTTTGCGCCAGTGCTCCCAGGCTTTATCCCTGTTTTTAATTTCTGACTTAGTGGTTTTCTGTAGCCATGGGGAGGGTTGTGCTTTGGTTCTGGAAAATCTTATGGGGGCATGGTAATTAAGGATGTTCAGGAAGGTAGTGTTAAAAAATTCAACTGCGTCATCTAGACTGAGGTACTTCAGAGGATGCCAGTTACATTCTTTGAGGGATGAGATGAATGTGAGTGGGTTAAAGTTTAGTTTTTTACGTATTTGACAGTAGATGACAGGTTTAGCTTGGTATAGGTATTTTTTGAGTAGGAATGTTGGGTAGTGATCACTGAGGCTATCTGATAAACAGCCTGTTATATATGACTGGGGGCTCTTACTGACTAGTATCCAATCCAGGGTAGTGTGCTTGCTGGAGTTTTTATTTATCCTGGTTGGCGACTGGACTAGTTGGGTGAAGCCATGAAGGTTTACATGATGGGTTGGATGGTTGCCAGAACAGGATTGCCAGTCAATATTGAAATCACCTAAAATGATAATTTCTTGGGGGAGATGGTGGGTAGACCAGCTGAGGAGGTTTTCTAGTGGAGGGATGTTTTGGCCAGGAAGGAAGTAGCATTCAATTATGTTGATGGTTTTGTTTTGGTTTATTTTGAGGTTGGTATATATTATTTCTTCATTGCCTATTTGTGGAGCTGATGATTTTAAGATCTGGATGTTTAGATGCTGTTTAAATATTATAGCTACACCACCTCCTTTCTTGTTTAGCTGGTCTACTCTTAGTATGCCGTAACCTGTAGGAAGTATTTGCTCACTGGTAATGTGAGGTTTTAGACAGGTTTCTGTCAGGATGACTATATCTGGGGAGTACAAGTCTATGGTGGCATGGAGTTCATGGACTTTGTTGAATATACTTCTAATATTTAGGCTTAGTAGAAGGAAGTCACTTGGCTTTCTATTGGCTGTAATATGGGAGAAGTTGTGGTTTCTAGTGTGATTATGAGGATTGGGGTTGGAGATGGTAGGGCCAGGGTTGGGGTGGATGTCTCCACTTAGGGCTAGTTTTGATATGCATGAGGTTATTAGTTTTCTCAGTTTTTGAATGTGTTTGTTTATAAGGGAAACTTTATGATCATGTTCTGTGGATAATAGGTATGGTGGGAGGGTTACTATGTTAAGTTGTAGGGATGCTTTATGTTTGAGTAATATAGTTGGTAGAATATGTGGGGTGCATAGGGATGGTTCTTGAGCTGGTGGGAGGGGAGCTGAGTGAGGGTGAGACATGAGTGGTGGTGTGAGTAGTAGTACAGTGGTAGTGGTTGAGTGGGGGAATGATGGAGCTTTGGTAGGATGTAAGATATGCAAGGAGAGTGCATGCAGTGAGCATAGGTAAGGTATGCTTGTACATGTTAGTTGAGGAAGTGTGATAGTAGTGGGAAGATGGAGGAGGTAGTGTTAGCGCTGTGGTTGGCTATTGGAAAGATTGGAGGGGTTTGTGAATGCAATAAAGGTGGGACCACTGGGGGTGGGAGGGAATAGGGGGCAGGGTAGGGAGTGAAGCTGGTAGAGACCCTGTTAGTTGCATATATGAGGGGGCTGGAAACCATCAGTTAACAGAGTTAACTGATAAATGAACATGTGATAGTGACAAGGGTGGTTGTAGTTTTAAAAATGGTGCCTGCTACAGGTAATATTTATTAAATTTGGGATTGTCTTAAGGTAATAAACAGGGAAGGGGGAGGGGAGAACAAGGGTGTGAGCAGGCAGTTCTTTTTACTGCTGCTAATGAGCTAAAGCAAAGACAAGTTTGTGTTTAAGAAACAATCACAATTGACCAAGGACTGCTCTGAAACTGTAAGTCATTTCTTAACCATTTTTCAGGTGGAAAAACAGGATAACCTTGTATCAGTAGGCTACTGTGGTCTCAATTTAAATTAACAAACACACAGTATTGATCAGTTATGGATACTATTTGCTAAGAGAAGGGAATAAGAGAGAAATTGGAAGGTGTGTGTGTGTGTGTGTGTGTGTGTGTGTGTGTGTGTGTGTGTGTGTGTGTGTGTGTGTGTGTGTGTGTGTGTGTGTGTGTGTGTGTGTGTGTGTGTGTGTGTGTGTGTGTGTGTGTGGTGGGGGGTGGCTGCTTACAAGACAAAGCAGAGAGTTTTGATGACAAAGATGTACGATCGCCTCTTAATGAATGAGTGGATCTATTTGCTTGATATGTGTTTAGTTTGGCTAAGTTTACCCTTCCCATAGATCCCTCTCAACTTTCCAGATTTTCACAGAATGTCCAGATTTATGCCTGATATTATTCCTCTTTTCCTCATAAAATGTGTGTTTTTTCTGGCATATCACTTAGAATGGAAGTCACTACATTTGTAACGAAGCTTCACTGAATCAAAGTCTGAAGGCATCTTCCTGCACAATCGGGAGAACAGCTGTAGATGTTTAACAAGCCACCACTTTGGATAAACAAACATACAGTCAGCCTCGCTAATTCACTTCATGTTATAAAACTGCTGTACAAATCAGCGGATGGTGGGAGAACAAAGGCAAAAGTAAAACCATGACAGGACTGTAAAATAACCAGTAGTGACCTTCGAGAAAATGAATAGCACTCCAAAAAGAAAAAGAACATTAGCAGCAGCCAAAAAAAAGGTGTTGCCCTGTTAATGGAAAAGTACCCACATATCTTATTAATTGAGTCACCAGAAGAGATGGATTGCCTGGTGTGCAAGAGACCACCTTGACCTCGAATGTAAGTAAAACAAAAAAAATCATTGTAGACTACAGGAAGAGGAATACACCCCATACACCACTCCTTATCAATTGCGAGACAGTGGAAAGGGTATGCAGTACCAAATTCCTTGGAGTTCATATAGTGAAAAAAGCACATCAATGTCTCCACTTTTTGATAAGACTAAAAAAAAGGCGAAACTACCATTGTCAGCACTTTCCACCTTCTTCAGAGCAGCAATAGAAAGCATCCTAACATCCAGTTTTTCAGTATCGTATGGGAGCTGTCTGGTTGCAGATAAAAAATTACTGCAGAGAGGTGAGAGTTGCAGAGAGGATAACTGGCATTAGTCTGCCCACAATCTAGGATTTTTATACACTGAGGAGCCTAAAGAGAGCCACGAAAATACTAAATTATGCAACTCATCCTGCAAACAGTCTGTTTATGAGCCTGTCATCAGGTAAAAGATACTGCAATATCTGACACAGGACAACTAGATTCAAAGACAATTTTTATCTGAAGGTGATCAAACTTCTTAATTCCAACATTAGGTCTGATCATTGACAGGTCAGGAAGTTGGGACTTCCCATTCACTATGCAATATTATTTTAGCAATTATTCATTAAGCCCAGCCAACCATTATAATTTACACTACTAACCTAGGTGCAATATTTTTTCTTTAGCTGCTACTGCTATGTGCTTATTCACCCATAATGTGGTACATGGTTCATGTGGAATATTATTACTTGACCTTTGCTGCTAGATGTGCATTTTTAGTATCTTAGCAAGTGTGTGTTTCTAGGAATATATGTATCTATATACTTAAGTGTAGAGTTGATTTATAAGACGGTGGTATATTATATGATGTTTTAAATTATGTATTTCTATGCATGTGATTTCTTTTTTGTCTGTCTCATGATGAGCTGATCGCATGGAATCTCATGTAATCTACACTTGTGCAGATCTAAATGTCAATAAAGTTACTTTTGACTTTGACTTCTGTCTTTCAGCCAAGTTGGATTCCTTTTTGAAGGGTAACATCTTCCCTGTAACCCAAAATGACAGCCTCAGTATTAAGTCAACCAGCCTGACATCTTCTTAACTAAGTAATCACTAAGAATGTATATGCAATTGAGACATTGTGACTTCCTAAATAAATTACAGACTGAGAAAGATTAGTCTGGGAAATCCAATCAGCATTCATTTTATAAGCTTATTTAGACACAGTACAAATAATATGAAACATACAGCTGAAAGGTTCTTAGAATGTTTTGTAAAAAGTTCCCCTAAAATATATCTATTTGTAAGCTATGATTGGCCACTGTTGCCACTACCACAGAAACAATTACAGGAAGCCTAGTCCTGCATGCTATTTATGATCTACTTTCAAAACGCATTATACGGCTTGAGGTTGCATACCACTAATGCTATCTCTCTCTCCATTAGTATTCTCAACAAGCTGTATTATATTATTTTCTCTGACAGCATTCATTACTTTTTACATAATTCTGCTGAGGGTGTCAAGTTAAGGTAATTTTATTTGGTATGATTTTCAACCTATGAAGTGGTTCTTCATTTTAAAAGCTCTAAAGATATCTATTTGCAATTCACTGCACTAGAATGACTTTTTTCTAGCTCTCCTGTGATCTGGGTTTGAATCTAAATTTCTCATTCTCTCTCCCATTTGACCTAAACTTTGAAACACATTATAGATTCTTTATTCTGCATTTGTTTATTAATCTGTCTAACATAAAAACAGTCTAAGTCTGATACCCTAATCTGTTACATATGGGCATAGCCGGGTTCCCTACATTAGACCAACAGCATGGAAGATCGACACTTAAAACACTGATACCAGAAGAACGATGAAGCAGATGACCGAGAAGTCATAATCTCGACAGTGAAAACACCGACAGGGGTAACTTGTGAGCATGACCCAGTAAGTGTGCGATAATGCGATAGTGAGGGACTTAGGGTTAGGGTGCGGGTAAGGTAAGTGTGTGATAGTGAGGGACTTAGGGTTAGGGTGCGGGTAAGGTAAGTGTGAGATAGTGAGGGACTTAGGGTTAGGGTGCGGGTAAGGTTAGTGTGTGATAGTTATGGACCTTAGGGTTAGGGAGCGGGTAAGGTAAGTGTGCGATAGTGAGGGACTTAGGGTTAGGGTGTGGGTAAGGTTAGTGTGCGATAGTGAGGAACTTAGGGTTATGGTGTGGGTAAGATTACTGTGCGATAGTGAGGGACTTAGGGTTAGGGAGCGGATAAGGTGAGTGTGCGATAGTTATGGACCTTAGGGTTAGGGTTTGGGTTAAGGTTAGTGCATAGATAGTTTTGTGTAAGGTGTAGTGTAGGTTTTTAGGTTGTTGGTGTGCTTGTGTTGTGTGTGTGTTGTGTGTGTAACAGTAAACGTTTTGTTTTGTTAAGTGTCAGGATTGTGGTGTGTCAGGCATGTGAACCTTCATGTTTTTGAGGTTTCGTTCTTCTGGCGTCGATGTTTTGAGTGTCGATCTTCCGAGCTGTCAGTCTAATGTAGGGAACCCGCATAGCCCTAGGGCACTAAAATATCCAGCAAACGGTGGCAGCTGTTTTTTTACTCTCTGCAATATGTATATGATTTCAATGTATTACTGACACCCATAACATCTGTATACAGTATCACTCCATTGTTCAAACTATTTAATAGACATGTATAAAACAAATAACTGCATAATCAAATCTGCTAATTCTAATTTCTGCAATATATTTGTCTTTAGTTGGTATAGTGAGCAAAGCTCTGTTTGATAAGGAGTTACTTTAGTGCCAAGGGTAGAGTGTTTGAATCTTTTCAATTTCCAGTTGTAGACATGCAAAGTAGCACCGTTGCCACCTTCCTGGTAAACTTTCCACTACTTGATGGACAGCCTCACATTCTCCAGTGGTGTCATTTGTCTTGCTTTTCTTGAGAATACAGGGAACTTTTGAAGCTTGCAATTCTGAATAGGTTTATAATGGTTTACCAACTGATTGCCTGGCACTTTATTTATTTATTTATTTAACATTTGTTTACTGGGAAAATCTGACTTGGAATAAGCCAATTTTCAGTGGAGGACCAGGGAGAAACACTCGAGATGCATGTCTTTGTAACGTGGGCGGAAACTGGAGCACCCAGAGGAAACTCACACAAATACAGAGCGGACATGCAGACTCCACCCCAGCTGAGAATCAAATGATAGAACCTTTTGCTGGGAGATGACACTACTGCACCACTGCTCCATCCACTTACCTGTGAACCTATATAAATGATGTCTTCACTGCATGAATGATGCCTCTAACATCTGAACACAGTGTCACACTGCCTATGAAGGGCCAAAATGCGTAAACATATCCTGTTTCATGGCTTTAGTGCTTGCAAATGTTTATATAACCTAAATCTCATTCAGCACAGGTGGGTCAGTTGTTACTCAGCAGAGGAAAACTATGTATAGTAGCCGAAAGTGCCAGGTATAACATTTAGTCATCCAGGCTGCAATCCATTTAATTGATTCACTAAAAATGTATATGCATTTCAATCATTTAATAGGACAATAATATTCTAAAATGCTTAGTCTGTGAAATCCAGCACACTACAACTGACTAGTCTATTGAAAACAACTGCAGAAATAGCAGTAAAGGTGCAGATCTGAGAACTAAAAAATTGCATACTCCACACAACTGTAGACTCAATGACGTATCTTTCTTCTCAATTACATCTTAAGGAACACAGTTGTTGTCAACCAGTCTTAGAAAGGGACAGAGAGAAGACATTATGCTACAGCATATTCTGCAGGCAATACGTTACAGAAATGCAGGAAAATGTCTGCTTTCATAGCTTAATTTGTTAGCTCAACAGCAAAGTACCTTTTCTTACAAATCTTTTTTTTTTCTAGTTAATTTCAGTGTACCAGTTTATCATGCTCTGATTCATCTCTGGTAGCACCGTTGGATTAACACATCATCTCTAGGCAACCTCCATGTATTAATCACATTATGTTTTATACTGCAACAGTTCTGTCTTGGAATGTAAACTCTTTCTTATAACATTTGAAACAAAGTTCCTTTAAGCCATATCTGGGTGCATTAATATGTATTTCCTGAAGATAGTTCTTCTGGTGGTAAACATTTCAAATAGAACGGTATCAGAGCATCATGAATTTATGTATTTTGAACCTTGCATGACCTTCAGTAAAGATATCGAGATTATTTCTTCTAACCTTTCTTTATGGCTGTGGTTAAATTGTGCTTTGCCACGAAGCAAAAAAAGCTGCATCTTTTCCAACTACCCTAATCTGCAGGATGTGGGAAAACATATGCTGTATCAGATGAACTTTTGAAGGCACTCATTTGCACACCCTAGCTGTCTCTGTGGAAGCAGGTGGAACAGCAGTGAGCTCTTCTTTAGGGTGGCACAGTGGCACAGCGGATAGCACTGTCGACTCACAGCAAGAGGTTCCCCAGTTCAGTTCTTAGCTGGGGTGACTTCTGTGTGGAGTCTACATGTCCTTCCTGTATTTTTGTGGGTTTCCTCTGGGTGCTGTGGTTTTCTCCCACATTCCAAAGACATGCAGTAGGTGGATTGGACACATTAAATAGACTATAGGCATGTGCATGTGTGCTTGTGAGTTTTGTGTAAACCTTGGGTCTAGATTGTTATCGCTGTTGAAGTGACATCTCGTCCCCATGTGCAAAAAATAGGAAAAAGGGTTATGAATGGATTTGCACATCCTACCAGGAACAAAGATTTCAGAAAACCAGAACAGCATTCTTCCCCTTGTAGCTAGCTGTGTGTGATCCCGATTAGGGAAATTACCCTTTTCCATTTGGATATCTGCTCACAGCTGTTATCCTTGTGACCCTTTGGGAATAACTCTTAAAGATTAGTTGTTATGCGCTCTGTAACAGGAGTGCCAATTTTCATTGCCTTTCTCAGAAAAATATTTTCTGTTGTTTGTTGTTCACAGAGCAGTGACACACTTGACAGTTTATACTTTTAATTAGTAATGTAAATTATATTAGATTTGGTGTCAAAGGTCAGAGATGGCTTTGATTATGATAAAAAATGGAGCTGGTATAGTTCTAAGAGATCGGCCTTACAACACATTCTCAAAGCAGAGACAGTATGGTCATCTACAGTTAATGTGGGTATTAGTTTTAGGTAGCAATTCAGAAGTATCATGAAGATTATCATCAAACCCATTAACTGCTGAGAAAATAAAAAGCAAGCATAATGGTACATATATCCTTCGATTATCTGGAATAATTATATAATGTTATTCTCTTGCCATACAGTGTGACCAGGAAATAAAATCTCATTAAAAAAAAAGGTATTGGTGCACAGAAAATTTACCCTGGATGAATGCTTTAGTGTATGATAATAGAATATCCCTGTAGTTTGTTGCTACATTTTGCAGTTTTGTCTTAACTGTTCATTCTTCTAGAATAATTTATTTAATACTAATAGCAATGGTTTACATTACAAGTGTTGGTGTGCTATCTCTGTATTTTAGTAGTATGGATTTCAAAATGTTGCATCTCTTCAATGTGCTATTCGAAAATTTTCATAAATATAGCTCCCAGAAATGAAGGAAGAGCAGATTGCTGAGGGAAGGTTCAATATTAATTAAGCAGCTTTGGATTGTTGTATGGTCATATGATAACAAAATGTTTTATGAAGGATTGTTTCACAGAAAATATTTGGTCAAATCACACTTTGTAAAATTCTGTGC
This sequence comes from Protopterus annectens, assembly GCF_019279795.1. Lineage (NCBI taxonomy): Eukaryota > Metazoa > Chordata > Ceratodontiformes > Protopteridae > Protopterus > Protopterus annectens. Next base: position 907,678,874 of record NC_056732.1, read on the forward strand.
TGTGTAATGCTATTTAGTCAGATGTGTTTTATAGCATTTACTGCAGTTATTGATTTTAGGGTTAGTACTGGGGTCTTGATAGAGATTAGATTTAAGAGTCAGATTTAGGATGAATGGTTTGTTAGTGATTTGTCATGTTTGGGAAGTGTTGTGTCTTTTCAATTTTTGTGAAATATTGAATAAATGTGTGCATGTCTGTTTTATGCTGTTCAGTTAATTTGCATTTCATTGAACTGAGTAACAGTTGTATTTGCTATCAGTTATGCCTACTTGATTGTGTTGCATTTGATTGTATAGTTTTCTATGAAGTGTCCAATTTTCCTAAATTTTAAAGAGAAGAAATGAGGAAAGCTGGATACTTGTGATTACTGTGAATCACTTTGGATTTGTCTGTTTAAGTATATAAAAATGACCACCCATAACCAGAACAATCAGGACTGGCATATAACAGTCTCCTAAGATTATGCAACATTTTAGGAACCAAAGAATGGCTAATATACAGAGTGGTATTCATAACACTGCGCAGCTTTTTCACTGTTATCCATGAATAGCTCTGCTATGTGTATATGCAAATAAGTTAAGCACAGGTTATTTGTACTGAATAAGGAAAATCTTGTCTACTTATGGCAAAAGTGAAAATGACCTAAAATTAAGCATTAAGTACATATGAAGTACTATATCAAAGGCATAGGCTTCATTATTATTTCATATGTATTAGGATATTGTGGACAGACACAGCTATGTGCAGTCACACTTCAAAGGTATAAGGCAGGTGGTGGACTGTGCAGATTTTATTATTAATATTTTACAAAATAAAGGGATTTAAATGTTTTATATAGGGTGTCCTTATGTGGACACCCTGTTTTTTTATTTTAAAGAATGCAAAGTGGGAAATAGGAAAGATTGAAAGAAGGAGAGGCACAACAAAGAGGGACACACATCAGGAACACATCAAGAGGGTTGTGTTGGAGGATGTGGGAGAAGGGGCACTCTGTTTTTGGTAGGGGATAGATCCTCCAATATTTTCAAGTTTTTTTTAATATACGAGGGTAGTGTTTGTGGGGGAAGTTGGTTAGAGGCTGTAGTAGAAAGGATAAGGGAAGAAGGGGTGAGGAGAATGAGCGGTGGCAGCCCCAGTGCACAGAACTTCAAACATTTCCACTGCCAGATGATGCTGCAGTGAAGGACCCCACTACTGAGCAGGTAGGGGCCTGTGTGGTGCAGTGGTTGGCTGGCACCAACTGGGACAGAGTGTGTTATACCTCAAGAGAGGTCTCAGTTGGCTGAATCTGTCCATCCACAACCTGTTCAAGCATGTCCTTAATCAAGTCCTGAAGTCTCTGTTTAGTGAGGCTTGCCAGGCTGACACATATTGTGGTGCCTGAAGGATCAGTGCCACTACCCCAACCCTGTATGGACAACCCTGGATGCACAGAGGATGAACATTTCGTAACCTGGGAAGAACACGCCTGGACTGCTCCTGAGGAATTTGGATCTCTAAAAAAAATTAACACAAGTGGGAGAGAAATAAAATAAAGATGGACAAAAGAATGCATAATTAAAATATTATGAAGAGAAAAAAGGATGAAGACAAAAGAGAAAATGTACACAATAAATTTACACATCACGTTTCACAGCATTTAATTACTTACTTAAAGGTTTTGGTACTTACGCATTATCGTAACCAGATTTGTAACGTGGTATAACTGATAATGTCATTAAGAAACTACTTTCTCTTTAAGTAAAAAGGGGTGTGTAAAGTCTGAAGTAGTGTTCTGTCACTTTGGTTATGACATGTAGGAAGAGGAGCAATAGCAAAACTCCTCTTCCTGGGTAGCGTCCTTTCCCACTTTGCCCAGATTAAAATAAATGGGCATTATTTGAAAGAAACATTAGTCCCAATCTGCCTGCATGGTGGTATGGCTTGGAAATGAACAGCTGATCCTGTTTGAAATCTTCTGCTAACAAATTGCAGTTATTAAGAGGTGTCCAATATTTTGGCCACTTGTTCCACACTTTGAAGATGGCAGGTTGGCTGCTACCTGCATGTTATAAAGGTGTGGCTAATAATGCTACCATTACAGTCACTCATGTTTTGCTGCCTTGCTTGGTGACACAGATCTTTGTTTTGTTGTGTTTTTTTTTTTGCTTTTACTTCTTTACCCAGGTAGAGCAGAGCAGTAAGGAATCAATACAAGAGCCACTGCCGACTCAACCTGCAAATGTGTATTTTTGTTCACAATATTTAAAGGAAGATGGATCACAAAACCTACAAGCACACATGTAACGTTAACACAATGCAGGTTGACTCTTATGTCTGCAAATTATGAAAGTTTGTGCTCCTGGTTGTATTAATATGCAAAATGAAATATTTTATTATTTAAATCACCCAAAACAGTCAGTTGTTTATGGTTCAGTCCAAATTAATGAGAAACTTTCTTAGAAACTGGAAAACTGTCAACAGCTATCGTTAGTTACATATTATCAAGCTATTTGGCATCTGGATGCGATAATACGTAAGTACCGTTTTTATTCTTATAAATCTTAATTGAAGTAAAACAGAATGTAAGGAAAGTGCTTATGCATACCTGGGACTACTGATCTGGGAAGTGCTTATGTATATGTGAGAAGAATGATATGAGAAGTGATTATGCATAATTCTGATGAAATGACATAGAAAGTGCTTATGTTTACTAGTGAAGAAGGATTATAGTGCTGTCAAGTGTGAGTGGTTTACATTTTGCAGTCTACAATACTAAAATAAATGATTGTATTTGTGCCTGGTATGCATTTGTTTGCAAAACTGTAGTGAAAACACCCTTTATAAATATTTGCATCATATAAAATCAGTTAAAGACAGACTACTGCACTTATATAATTACACACCTCTTACATTTGGATGTGGTGGTACACTGAATACACTATAGTGCTTCAGTTACCATCCTTTATAAATTATTTAATTATATACTTTAATGAAATAAGTTAAAGACATAATGCTGAACTTATATGCTGACATATCTCTTTCATTTAGTTGTGGCAATATACTGAATATACTGTTTTGCTTCAGTTACTATCCTTTAGAAATGATTTCCTTATATACTTTAATGAAATCGGTTAAAGACAGAATACTGCACTTATATACTAACATACCTCTTACATGTGGTTGCAGTAATGTACTGAATATATCGTAGTGCTACAGTTAACTTGCTTGGTAAATTATTTATTTATTTACATTAATGAAATCAGTTAAACAAACAGTACTATTTACTATTTTATTCATGCTTTCCAGCAACTTCAACCAGCCTAGCTGTTGTCCTACCCTGCTGACACTGGTTATAACTTATTTCCTTCATGGCTAGAAAGAGAAGACATAAGGCAATTGTTGTTCATCTGTATTTCACCTCCTTTTTTCCTTACTATTACCGATATCACAAGTAGTAATACATAAGACATATCATATACTGTTTTATTTGCTTACTATGGATTTATTTAAATATTAATTACTATCTGAATTGTCAAAGCATGTCCATCTTCCCTTTATTACAAGTTATAAATAGTTGCACATTTATATGTGTGAACAGTTTGTCTGTTTGGTCGAAAGGTGTTTTAAAATGTTATGCTTTATGTGTAACATTACGTGAATTGTGTTCAGGCAGAAGGTGTACACAACCAAAAAAATGTAGCAATTCAAGGACGTTTTTAGTTCCTTAGGTGTACAAAATGTGCGTTTTTATAGTTTGCCAATAATTCTGGACATATAAGAGGATAGTTTAAAAAAACATACAGAGGTAATATCAATGATCATTTCTCTCTGAAGTACCTGACTGTAACCCACGTGCCCCTCCCCCAACCTCCACCCTGACTTTGGTGTGGTGCCTGAGTTTAGCTATCTTGTATGTGCAGTTAGTATGACTGTTTTATACAATTACTATACTAATACATATTTTTTCTGGCCTACACAAACAAAATTATTTCTTTACAAAAGCTGACTGTATGTACTTTAATGATTATTAAGTGTAATACAATACTAAATGAAATTATGTGGCAATGCATTTTTTTTTGTTTCTGTATAAGTACATACATGTATATATGTGAAAACATGGTTTTAAGTGTAGTCATGGAGATTTATATCTGTGATTTACAGACATATGAATGCAGATTATAATTTTGTTCATGCATATATTACATTTGTATTTATATAGACAATTATGTTATCGCATAAACATTCCATATATTTGTATACAGATGCAGTTCTGTGTACAGATATGTTTATGCTTTCTTTTGCATTATTATAATAACATTATAGTACATACTCTGGCCTTCTCATTGCTACCTGATCAAACCACTCAATCAGCTGTTCAGACCTATGTTTCTGTAGGAAATCGACCCTGTGATGACACTACTGGCCAGAGTGGGTGATTTCTGTCAGGGATGACAGGTGCTGACCCAACTCATAACAGATATCGATCTTTTTCAATTCACTGCCCCTTATGCATATCTGGATCTTATTCAGGTACAAGTTGCTTTGAAGTTAAACCATAATTTTAGTTTCCTTATCTGACGAGCTCAGAGCACAGCTGAACCAGAATGAAGAAAGTATGAGCAGGGATGTGCTTCACAGGTTTAGAGCCACTACCTCTGGGTTGTAACATCACCTTAACAAAAAACAGTTCACCAACAAGGACAGTAGACTAAATACTGCTTTTCTTAGCAGGTTTGGTTTAACCAGAACAATGCTTTGTCACACACATTTATTAAAGGAATACATTCACATTTCATTTATATGGTGGATAAAAGTCATTACACAATCATTATTTTCTTTGCATTATGTACAATTCCCATTGCCACTCTGTATTGCCTTAGCTACCTTCCTTACACTGTGTGATTCCTTGAAACCTCTTGCATTAGAGGTTAACATGGGATATATGCAAATGATCCCTTAAGGGCATCAGGTGTTTCAGCTATATGGCAGTTCTGAATGTCAATTACTTTCAGAACTGCCATATAGCTGAAACAGCTGATGCCCTTAAGGGATCATTTGCATATATCCCATGTTAACCTCTAATGCAAGAGGTTTCAAGGAATCACACAGTGGAAAGTCTAGCTTGGCTACATTTTTCTTTTAGTTTTTGCTGGTTGTTTTTTCAGTGTGACCTAGGTACTCATTGTTATTGTTATCTACCTTCCTTGGAGTATTACACCTGAATGTCATTTATACATGCCTCATGCAGGAAAAGTAACAATATTTTTATTTTTTTTTGGGAGGTTTTTTTTATACTAATAAATATTGCTCTGTGCATGAGTATCAACTTTTATTAAATGTTCATAAGTTGATAGGTTGGTACTAGGCTATTGGCCCTAGGGCCTATACAAGCCTAGCCATAACAATTCCCTGGATATTTCTTCCCACAATATTTACTTCCCTGGACCCCTGTCTAACAGGGCGACTGACATGATCCCCAGGGTGAATTTCCTATCTCCCATCCAATCATCAAGGTTCCTTTTGAAGAGGGCCAATGACGCGCTCTGCTTGACATGTATGGGCAGTCTATTCCAGAGTATGGGGAGTCTCTGGGTCAGGAACCTATCCCTCCAGCATGTTGTGTTCATTGTGATGACAAGGTTTTGGTCCCTGGAGTGTGTGGGTCTGATGGATTGGGATTTCTTTAAGTGTGCTTGACATGTATGGGCAGTCTATTCCAGAGTATGGAGAGTCTCTGGGTCAAGAACCTATCCCTCCAGCATGTTTTGTTCATTGTGATGACAAGGTTTAGGTCCCTGGAGCATGTGGCTCTGATTAATTGCACCTGGATGGTCTCCGATGCATCGTGCATTTGCCACAAACCTTGAGGTGGGTGTGTCTTTATGAAATATGGACACCCCTCCTTTGGTGTTGTTGTCCGGATTTTGGGGCCGAACGCATGATATGAGGTGAAACCTGTTAGTGCTGGGGCTCTCAGGAGCCTGGAACCAGGTTTTTGTCACACAGCAGACACATCCTCCATATTGATTGAGGGCCTTGTCGTGCATCATGAGATTGAGACTTCTGGCATTGAGAGCAGCATTACCTAGTTTTTTTTTTTTTTCGTGTTCTGGTGTGTGGTGTAGAATTTGAGCCTTGCCTAAAAAAAGCACTATGGGGGTGTAAGAGCCTTGCCAATATCCCGAGCAAGCCAGGGTGTGGTGGTGCAAGCCTTGCCTGCGCCGTCCCAGCAGCATGTCATCAGATGTCATCCCAGGCAGACAGACATTGAAGAACACCAGAATTTTAAGCACCAATTATTAAGTGTGATCATATTATTCATCATATCACTGTATTGTGGCATCATTCTAGGTGAAGGTAGTCAGGGTCTCAAGGGCTCATACCTGCCTGGGCTACCCTTTCAATCAGAGAGCCCACGGTCCCTTTTCAGCCGGTCAGGTCGGGGCAGGCCTGCGGATTCGCTGTTGAGAGACAATTGACACCTGCTGAGTTGAGGATGCTTTGCACCAGTGTGACATTATGCATTGACAGGCAGCTTACTGTGACCTTCTCTTACTGAGTTCTTCTGGCGGGCCAGTCTCGCGGGACGTGTGGGTGTCTTTGTCAGTGACAATGACTGTGGTCTGTGTGTGGTTGTGTCTTTTGTTTGGTGACAAGTGTGTGTTGACTACTGTGTGACACTCTTGTTGTGGTCTGAGGTGGTGGTGGTGTTTGGTGGCGTGAGTGGGGTGGTGGCCTCTGGTGTTGCTGGTTTGTGTGCTCTTTGATCAGGAAATCCTATCATGTTGTAGGTTGTGTGATGTCTGATAGTATGTGATGATGGTGTGTGAGTGTGGTGATATGTGTGTGTGACTACCTATTGTGTGTGTGTGATTACCTTTCCTGTGTGTGATTACCTCCAGCCTGATGGATTGGGATTTCTTTAAGTGTAGCATGTCCAACACCTCTGGGTTTGACATGGCCTTGTATGTTAAGCAGAGATTGCCTCTGAGTAGATGATATGGAACGGTATAGCTGGAGTTTTTCTAGTTGGTCAGCATAGGGCATCTGCTTTAGGCCTGTGATTCTTTTAGTGAGGTGTTTCAGAGGCCTTTCCAGTTGTTGCAAATGTCTTGTGAGGTACATACCAAATGGGGCATTTTACTCTATGATAGGTCTAATGTGGGACGTGTACAGTGGGACAATGATCTTATTTTTTCTGGAAGAAAAGCCCTTAGTGATGAAGTGTGCCACATAGAAGGATTTCCTGACTGTTGTGGTGATGTGGTTATTGAAGGTGAGACCACTATCCACCTGTGTTCTTAAGTCTCTTATCACACTTTCGGTGTTTAGTGTACTGCCACTTATGTGATAATTCATACTTACATATTTTTCCCAAAGGGGATAACTATACACTTCTTGGCATTGAGCTTGAGCCCATGGCTCTGGCACCAAGCATCTGTTTCTGTAAGGCCCTTTTGTAGAATATCCACATCATTTGGGGATTCAATAATGGCTCCCAGTTTGCAGTCATCTGTGAACTTTGTTAGCCAGAGTCCCTCAGTGTTGGCCTGTACTTCATGTGCCAATACAGCATCCATGGGACCAGATGACATCCTGGGCTGTGTACTACATGAACTACAATATGAACTGGCACCTCACCTAAGTGTCATGTTTAATCATAGCCTCACCTCAGGTTTCATGCCCACTGAGTGGTGCAGAGCTACAGTTATCCCACTCCACAAGGGGGGGTCCACCTTGGATCCCGGAAGCTACCGTCTCATCAGTCTGACAAGCCTTATCTGCAAGGCCATGGAGTGTATTATCATGGAACTTATAAACAAAGACACTGGCAACCTTCAAACACTGGACCCCACCCAGTTTGGGTTCATGAAGGGCCGATCTTGTCTCCTGAACCTGATTGACTTCTTCAAATCAGTCTCCAGAGCCACGGAAAAGGGTAAGGTTGTCCACACAGCTTATCTAAACCTTGCCAAGGCCTTTGACACCATCCCCCACTCTGGAATCTTAGATAAACTTACTAAGCTGGGCATTAATCACTATGTCACCCAATGCTAACTGGCTTACTGATAGAACCCAGACTGTAAAAGTAGCCAGCTCCAAATCCAGCTCCAGACTAGTGACAAGTGGAGTACCTCAGGGTTCAGTCCTGGGACCGCTCTTATTTGGCATCTACTTCTTTGAAGTACAGGCCAACACTAAGGGACTCTAGCTAACAAAGTTCGCAGATGAATGCAAACTGGGAGCAATTATTGAATCCCCAAATGATGTGGATACTCTACAAAAGGGCCTTACTGAAACAGATGTTTGGTGCCAGAGCCATGGGCTCAAGCTCAATGCCAAGAAATGTATAGTTATCCCCTTTAAGAAAAAACATGTACCCATGAATTACCATATAGGTGGCAGTACACTAAACGCAGAAAGTGTGATAAGAGACTTAGGGACACAGGTGGACAGTGGTCTCACCTTCGATAACCACATCGCTACAACACTCAGGAAATCCTTCTATGTGGCACACCTCATCACTAAGGGCTTTTCATCCAGAAAAAAGGAGGTCATTGTCCCACTGTACTCATCCCTCATTAGACCCATTATAGAATATAACGCCCCATTTGGTATGCACCTCTCAAGACATCTGCAACAACTGGAAAGGCCGCAGAAATACCTCACTAAAAGAATCACAGGCCTAAAGCAGATGCCCTATGCTGACCATCTTAAAAAACTCAAGCTATACTCTGCCGCATATCTTCTACTCAGAGGCGATCTCTGCTTAACATACAAGGCCATGTCAAACCCAGAGCTGTTGGACATGCTACACTTAAAGAAATCCCAATCCCACAGAGCCACACGCTCCAGAGATCTAGACCTTGTCATCACAATAAACAAAACATGTTGGAGGGATAGGTTCCTGACTCAGAAACTCCCCAGATTCTGGAATAGATTGCCCATACATGTCAAGCAGAGTGCCTCTTTGGCCCTCTTCAAAAGGAACCTTGACGATTGGATGGGAGAAAGGAAATTCACCCCGGGGATCACGTCAGTTGCCCTGCTAGATAGGGGTCCAGGGAAGTAAATAGTGTGAGAAGAAATAGCCAGGGAATTGTTATGGCTAGGCTTGTATAGGCCCTAGGGCTGATAGCCTAGTACCAACCTATGAACCTATAAGAGCAGTCCCAGGACTGAACCCTGAGGTACTCCACTTGTTACTTGTCTGGAGCTGGATTTGGAGTCAGCTACTTTTACAGTGTAGGTTCTGTCAGTAAGCCAGTTGGCAACCCATCGAGTGATGTAGGGATTTATGCCCAGCTTAGTAAGTTTATCTATGATTCCAGAGTGGGGGATGGTGTCAAAGGCCTTGGTGTGGTCCAGATAGGCTGTGTGGACTGCCTTACCCTTGTCCACAGCACTGGAGACTGATTCAAAGAAGTCAATCAGGTTCAAGAGACACGATCGGCCCTTCACAAACCCAAACTGGGTGGGGTCTAGTGTTTGAAGGTTGCCAATGTCTTTGTTTATAAGTTCTATGATAATACATTCCATGGCCTTGCAGATTGGCCTTGTCAGACTGATAGGGTAGTAGTTCCCAGGATCCAAGGTGGATCCCCTCTTGTGGAGTAGGATAATTGTATCTGTGCACCACTCAGTGGGCACGAAGCCTTAGGTGAGGCTATGGTTAAACATGACACTTAGGGGAGGTGCCTGTTCATTTTGTAGTTCATGTAGTACACAGCCCGGGATGTCGTCTGGTCCCATGGATGCTGTATTCTTAGCTTTGGAGAGTGCATTTTTTATCCATGTGGCTGTGATTACCGTAATTTGTCAATCTTTCTGTACTGAGATGAGCCCTTTAGGGGGTGAGAGAGGTGTGAAGTTGGCACTGAATTGATCTACCAGGATATTGGCAATGTCTTTGGGATCAATATATTTAATGCCATTCTGTTGTAGCTCAGAGCAGATCTGAGCATTGCCATTTAGATTCTTGACATAGCTATAGTATGCCTTGTGGTTGTCTTTGGAATTTTTGGTAATTTTATTTTCATAACTAGCTTTGGAGGATTTTATGAGGGATCTCAGCTTCTTATTGAAGCTGGTAAGGGAGTTTTTTGCATCCTGGATTTTCTTCTTTTCTGCGACAGTTTCTTCCTTCAGTTGTATAGTTTGTTTATGACAGGGGTCCATCAGATTGGCTTCCCTTTTTTGGATGAGAGTGTCTTGGTTCTATTTGGGATGGCACGATTCATGCACGAGTGGATGTGCTTGTACAGTGCTTTAGTGTAGGAGTCGGCAGTCGAACTTTCAGTTTCCATCTGCATGGGTGTCATGAAGTTTGTCACTTTTGACTTGAGTAGCATGAAGTTGGCCTTGGAGAAGTTATTTACGGATGTTTCCTTACTGTGTGGTTGGGGTGGGATGTGGATGTCAAAGGTGATTAGCTTATGGTCAGACCTAACCAACGAGGGGGTGACCACTGGTGTGGAGCATCGATTTCCCATGTTGGTAATGACCAGGTCCAGAATATTGGAGCCCTTGGTGGGACTATGGATTAGTTGATCCAGGGTGTTGGAATTTATGAATTCCAAGAACCGTTGGGCAAAGGTGTTGGTACATGAGTAGTTTTCCCAGTTAATGGCAAGGTATTTGAAATCACCCAGTATTAGGGTGTTTGGTTGT
>NC_056732.1:907694527-907712027 GCF_019279795.1 Protopterus annectens
TCACCAAGAATGATGCCACAATATGAAGACAAGATGATCAATTTCAACAACTGGCTTAAGTATTGGTGTCATTCAAAGGGGATCCAATGCCTGTCAGCCTGGGATGACATGCTCGACAAGCCACAATGCTTTGCTAGGGACGGCTTGCACCTGTCACCCCTGGGCTTTCGGATATTGGCAAACGCTCTTGCCACCCCCATAGTGCCTTTTTTAGGAAAGGCTCAAAAGACAAACCCACCTCCATAGGTATCACAAGAGATAAGAAACTAAGAGTAATGCTACTCAACGCCAGAAGTCTAAACCTCAAGATGCATGCACTCGAAACTCTCCTTAACATGGAGAACATTGATATCTGTGCAGTAACAGAAACCTGGTTCAAGGCTCCTGAGAGCACCCCAGCACTACCAGGTTATACCTCATACCATGCTTTTCGGCCCCAAAACTTGGACTGAACCACAAAAGGAGGGGGAGTATCAATATTAGTCAAAGATACCCATACCTCCAGGTTGGTGGCACAGCACAAAGCATCAGAGACTATCCATGTGCAACTAACAGTGGGTAAAACTGCCTTCCAGTTTATAGCCTGCTACAGACCACTCTCCCAACCCCAGGAACCCCACTCGGCCTTCCTGAGAACACTGGAAAATATGAAGGTCTCTCCAAACACCATTATATTGGGTGACTTCAACTACCCAAACATAGACTGGGAGTATTACTCTAGCTCCAACACCCTAGCCCAAAGGTTCCTAGAATTTATAAACTCAAATGCTATGGAACAACTTGTTACCACTCCCACAAGAGGGGAAAACATACTGGACCTGATCATCACCAACATAGGGGCTCTATGCTCCAGACCAGAAGTGTATCCCTCACTGGTAAGATAAGACCATAAACTAATCTCACTGGATATTCACATCCCGACCCCACCCCCTGCCCAGAAAACCACAGTGAAAAACTTCTTTAAAGCAAATTTCACACTCCTCAAAACCGAGGTGGAATCCTTCAAAGCCCCCGGGTCTGTGGAAAATATGGCCCAGACCGCAGAATCCTATATAAACGCATTCTATGAACACCTTCAGGAATGCGTGGATCATGCAATCCCAAATAAAACCAAGACCCAATCCTCCAAAGGCAGGCATCCTGTCTGGTGGACCCCAGCCATAAACAAACTATACAATAGAAGGAGGAAGCTACTACATGATAGAGCAAAATCCCAAAAAGGGAAGGCATCTCTGATCAGTATTAGCAAAAAACTATGGGCACTCATAAAATCGTCTAAGGCCAGCTACAAGAGAAAAATTGCACAGGACACTAAGGATAATCACAAGGCTTTCTTTAGTTATGTTAGGAACCTGGGTGGGAATTCCCAGATATGCTCAGAATTAGTCCAAAATGACAAAAAATACACCGAACTCACAGACATTGCCAACATCCTAGCTGACAGGTTCAGCGCAAACCTCTCCACCCCCCACTAAAAGGGCAAATATCTATCCCAGCAGAGTGCTGCCCCCCTGACATCTCAGATGCTCAGGTAAGAGCCGCCCTCTCCAAAGCAAAAAACACAGCATCAATGGGACCAGACGGTGTCCCGGGCTGCGTCCTACATGAACTCCAAGAAGAGCTAAACCCAAACATAAAACTACTGTTCAATCTCAGCCTTACTACAGGATATGTACCCAAAGAGTGGGGTACAGCAACAGTTGTCCATCTCCACAAAGGTGGTGCCTCAATGGATCCTGGAAACTATCGCCCCATAAGCCTGACTAGCTTGGTCTGCAAAGCTATGGAAAGGATCATCATGGACCTCATAAATAAAGATATTGGGGACCTACAGACACTGGATCCTACCCAGTTTGGCTTTGTTAAGGGCAGATCCTGCCTCTTAAACCTGGTCGATTTCTTTGAAACAGTCACCAAGGCCATTGACGAGGGGAAGGTGGTCCTCACAGCCTACCTGGACCTCGCAAAAGCCTTCGATACAATACCCCACTCGGGCATTATAGATAAGCTCACCAGCTTAAATATAAACCCCTATGTCACTAGATGGGTTGCAAACTGGCTCAAGGACAGAACCCACATGGTTAGAATTGCTGGAGCCATGTCAGACTCCAAACCAGTTACAAGTGGTGTCTCACAAGGCTCAGTCCTGGGACCTCTCTTGTTTGGTATATATTTCTCGGAGGTATAGGCCAACACGGAAGGACTGTGGCTGACCAAGTTCGCAGATGACTGCAAATTAGGCACCATAATTGACTCTCCAGCTGACACAAGCATCCTACAAAAGGGCCTCATAGAAACAGACAACTGGTGCCAGAGCCATGGCCTCAAGCTAAACTCCAAAAAGTGTATAGTCATCCCCTTTGGCAAAAACAAAGTGCCCACAAATTACCACATAGGTGGTAATCCATTAAGTACAGAAGAAGTAATTAGGGACCTGGGGACCCAAGTTGATAGCAATCTCTCATTTGAAAACCACGTGGCCAAAGTGTTTAGAAAAACATTTTATATAGCCCACCTAATCATGAAGGGATTCACATCTAGAGCAGGGGAGGTCATCGTGCCTCTTTACTCATCCCTCATCAGGCCCATAATTGAGTACAATGCCCCTTTTGGGATTTACCTTACCAGACACCTGCAGCAACTGGAAAGACCCCAAAAGTACCTCACCAAGAGGATCAAAGGGCTCAAACACATGCCATATGCTGCCCAGTTAAAGAAACTCCAGCTCTACTCAGTGGCATACCACCTGCTCAGAGGCGATCTGTGCCTGATATATAAAGCCATGTCCAACCCGGAATTAATGGACATGCTGCACCTCAGAAAATCCAAATCCCATCGAGCTACGCGCTCGAGAGACTTGAACCTCAGCACTGAAATAAATAGGACATGCTGGAGGGACAGATTCATAACCCAGAGGCTCCCTTCACTCTGGAATAAAATCCCAGTCCAGGTTAGGCAGGGTCCCTCATTGACTCTTCAGAATCTTGATGAATGGATGGGAGATCGTAGGTTTACCCTGGGTATCACTTCTGTGTCACTGTTAGACAGAGGCACAGTATACTAACCTCGAAAAAGGGCATAGCAAAATTCATTTAAAATGGGTGGCGAAAGCCAAACACACTCTGGCTAGGCTTATAAATGCCCTAGGGCATATAGCCTAGTATGAACCTATGAACCTATGAAAGTGCAGAGATTACTGCAACACAACTTTACTTGACTGGAATGAGAATTTGCCTGTCTATATAGTTATGGGGTTTGTGTTGCCTATCTTTTTTTTATAGGAAGATGGTAGGTGCACTTTCATTATTGTGTTGCCTGACTGATCTTAACATAAAAAGTTTTTGGTGTATGATTGTGACATATTTTTCCGGCATAGTAATGATGCAAAACAAGGATTAAGGCAGAGAAAGGACAACATCAGCCATGAGGAAAATTGCATCCTCATAACTTCCCCTTAGGACATATGGTAAACATCTCTTTGGTAAAGGGAAGCCCAAACAAGCTGAGAGAATGAAGGGCTGGAAGCAAGTTGTCCTAATACTTATTGCAGTTGGTGAAAGAGACTGCACATTAACACAATGCAAGAAGAGGGCAAATAATATGGTAGGATATGCTACAAGCAAGGCGAGGCAGAATGCCATTGTATGTAACAGTATGGGGGGGGGAGGCTGCAACGATTATCCCTTTAACACCAGATGAGGACTACCTACTCTTCATTTGTGGGATGACTGTGACACAGAAGATAATGGGATTGGAATAATTAAAAATTGTGTTGACGCTAACTACTACCATCTGCAGCAGCAACACTTATCAACTCAGTAAGAATAGTTTAACAACAATAATGTATTTATATAGAGAATTGAATGCTGACATGGAGTGATTACATTAAACATGTGACAATTACTATTAATAGGTGAGCCTTCCATATCTACACAGAATGACAATGAAGGCAGCCTGCATGGTAAGTGTCCCCCACACCTTCTTAATAAGCATACAGCACTGTAAGCTATTTCTTTATTAGTAATGTTTTCAAATTTTTTTTACAGGGTCAGCAGCAGAGGCAAACAGCTCTGCTATAGCAATAAATTTGGAGGATATTAGCAGCAGAATAGCTGTTGTTGATGATGATGACAATATAGTTATATTTTTGTGGCAGCCTGAGGATAGTGGCACTTAGTCCGTAAGTTAATGGCAGGATCTCATACCCCACATCATGTTAGTAAGTCTGCCTGAAGTGACACTGCAGCACAATGCCAAACATTCTGACATACACTCACCTTTGTACAGGGAGAAAACCCATGCACTACTTCAAAAGTATCTCCAAACCCATATGTACACTTTGAGGGTTATGGCAGACATTTACAGGTAATAGTGACTACAGTATCACCTTTACAATGGGAAGGCATGTGCAGACATTTGTTACACTACCCCAGGAAGCACATGAAGCATTGGCTACCCACCAACAAACATGTTGTGACATTTGTAGGGCTCACAGCACTGCAACAGAGAGTCAGCTGGAAATGTTCAGTGTCATCCAAGGCATACATGAGGATTTCCAGGACTAAATGGAAATGGCATATTGTAGGGATAATGCCATGATCACACTGATGTGTTGTATGGTAGCACACCAAACATCCATGGCCGACTCCATTTGTACATTAGTTAGGACTTACTAGACTCAAGTAGGAGTCAATGCTAGAAGGGGAAGAGGACAGGGTACTGGTCTGACATGTGGGAGATCATATTAGACTACATGTGCTTCTCAAGAAAGTATTGTAATTGATCAAGGGAGCAAGCTTGGCAGATTTCATGCAGGCCATGTCAGTGTTCATTTACACCTAACAGAACCTCTCATTCGAGGTCCTGATCTTGGTCCCGCAGCACTGTCAGACCAGTATCTGCTGGATCACCTGCATCAAGTATGTCATGACATGGACCAATTCAACATCCAGCTCTCATGATAGCCCCTCTTCAAAATGACATGCAAGATCACCTAGCATATCTTTAGGAGATGTGCATGGCACATTTGACCTTGACCATTTCTGTCACTTACAATCTGACCTTCACAAATACATGTCAATGTTTACCTTGAAGGGGAATAAGTTATTTAAAAAAGGGGGGACTTTGGGCACTTTTCAACTGAATGCATTTCATTCCTCTAATGTCACACCTTAAATCCTCATGGAACTATGGGAAGAAAGCTATACATTATAACAAAAGATTGCAATCATTAACTCCACTAATGCTCTGTGCATTACCATCCTTACAGCTGGCAGTAACCTACAACTTAAAAGTAGTAATACGTACGTGTACATGGAATTGAAACAGTAATGAGAAAATTACAGATTAAAATGAGTATCCTGCCATGTAAACAAACATTGCTGTCACATCACCCTCACCACTGCATAAATGATGATTTTTTTTTTTTGTCTCTGAGGTCACATATTAATATGATAAAATAATTTGATGTACAGTACCGCAACATACATGTTTCAAATTGAGAAAACATTGTATGATATAAAAAATATATACTTATATCCATAATCACATAGTTCAGGTCTTTGTCCTCTCAGCTTGTTTGGTCCCCCCTTTTCCAAAAGGGCATTTTCCATATGTCTTAAGGGCTGCCATGAGGATGCAATTCTCTTCATGACTAAAACTGTCCTTTCTCTGTCTGGATCACTGCTGGTGCATCATTCATCTAACTAAAACAACATGTCATAGTCATACACTGAAACTTTTGATCCAATTATCATCCAAAAAAAACATCAATGCAAGCACGACCACTTTCTTCACAAGTATATCAAAGATGTGAATACAAAACCAGGCTTGGTGTTACCACCACAATAGTCATAATCACATGCAATGTTCCAATCCAGTGAGTTAAACCTGTGTTGTAGTAATCTGTGCATCATGATCACCACATTCACACTACTATTGCAAGCACTCTGCCAACAGACTTGTATCCTTCCCATAACACTTTCCTGT
Source organism: Protopterus annectens (assembly GCF_019279795.1). NCBI lineage: Eukaryota > Metazoa > Chordata > Ceratodontiformes > Protopteridae > Protopterus > Protopterus annectens. The sequence goes on from NC_056732.1 coordinate 907,700,516, forward strand.
ATTCATACTGTCATTTTCATTCAGGAATGACTGTCAGGAATACTCCAATAAGCAGCAAGTATATTGACAGAAAAATACATTCTTAAAAATACAGTACATCAGCCAACAATAATTTCCTAGTATGTATTTCTATCCTATGTGGCATACTCACTAAATGTCACCAAAAGGAATTATTCCCAAATTATATTTGACATATACATTATGACTTCTTTCCTAAACATTTCCAATGCTGTTCTCAGTAATTCCCATTCATAAATCACACTCATTTCTTCAGTGTTTGCATGAATTATCTGCATCTGACATCAGATCAATGAAAGACACAATTCTCTAAGTAAACATTCTTATCTAATATCAATATCAACTGCTTCCTAATAATTTCTAACATTTTTACAATTTATTTCTTCCTTGAGTAAATTCACCATTTTCTTAAACATTTGTCATTTATCCTAAGTGATTGCAAGTTAATATGGTGCTCTTAAAACATATTTGTGTAAATTCAGGGTCATTTAAGTAAGCTGTATGAAAAATTATGTTTAGTTATGCTTAGCTTTATGAATTGCATTAATACACAACATGTAAGTTAACTTATAACCATTATAACTTATAATTTATAACAATGTTTTGGGTAGTCATGAGTGTGCTGCAGACAGCAATAGACACCTCAACAAACCTCAGCAGACCTCAGCAGTCCACATGATTGCACGGACAACCCAAAAAATGGAAAAGGGAGTCAGATACAATTCATTCTGCATACTCATGGTGCATAATCCATGCCATTCTGCAAATTCTGAAAGACTTCATCACCTCAAATCACTCAACAGTTAAAATAAGTTCATAATGATGCACACAGGAAGATTTTGTTGTACAGAAAAGAAAAAAATATTTTTATTGATGCAATACTATAAAAGGTATGCTTAAAGAAATGATTAATGCATGGCATTTAGGTTTATTGTTCAAATAAAGATAGCAATATACAGCACAGAGGCAGAAACAGATATAGGCAACTTTAAGGATAATGATCCCATAACTGAATTTTATTTACCATAGAGAAGAAATGGGAGTATATTCCTTTAAAAATATATCTATCTGACAAAGCAATTTGGTAAAACCAGTCTTGCCAATAATAGCAGTTCCATTTCTAATGCCCCTGCAAGGTAGCTGGGTTTGATTATAGTGATGTCACACTCTAGATGGTGTGGTTTCAAACGTGAATTGCAGCCCTGTACTTATATTCTTCATTCTGGTGCCGGCATTTTGAAAGATGGCAGCACCTATGAAGGCACAAGGCTGAGCTCTGAGCTGGTCTGACAAGGAAACAAAATTATGCTCTGCCTTCTAAGGAATTAATTTGTGGATAAGACTGAGTAAATTACGCACAGGTCAGACTGCAAAAAACAAACAAACAAAAAAAATTGACATGTGGCAACAGTTGAATGAGCACCTGTCATCTCTGGCCAGGATTGTCTGCTCTGGCCCCCAGTGCCATCACAGGTACAATGACCTACAAAAGTGCAGGCCCAACCATTTGGCTGAGTGGTTAGATCAGGTGACAGCCAGAAGGCCAGATTTCTATAGAAAATATTTTTTACATTTGTTTAAAGCTTAGAATGCATATTATAAAACTATTTCATAATGGCAGATAAATGCTAGAAGAAATGCATGTATAAGTGCAAATATGTATCTATTTGTAATTCAAAGATATGAATAGGCATAAATATATCTGTAAAACCAAACTGTGTGTATACAATTATGGCATGTTTATGTGCTGACATGCTTTTGCGTATAAATGAAAATGTATCTGTATGAGTAAAGAAATATATTTAAGTATACATATATATTTCTGTTAAAGACAGGTGTAAATCTGCATGACTATATTTACAATTTTTTTTCATGTATATAAATGTATCTGTACTTTTATGGATCTATTCGTACACAAACAGAAAAGCAAATATTTGTATTGCCACATAATTTCATAGACTGCAGTTAGAAACTAAAGATTTGATTTGTGTAGGCCACAAACTATTAATATGATAATTGTATAAGACAATAATTTTTTTTTCAAAAATATTAACTGAATGCACAAGATGGCTGAACTCAGTTACCATACCCTAGTCAGAGTAGAGGTTTGGGTAGGGGACAAAGTAGCGAGTGACTAGCTTGCACAGAGGTTACTGAGAAATACACTATTTGATTAATTGTGTATAAATTTCTACTTTAATACCTTATATGGTTACATGTATTAAACAACAAATTATCAAAGCAAACATTGCCATGAAATTTTTCTATCCATCTGTAAAGGTTAATATGTTTTGTTTGATACAAGCTGAAAGGGAAGGATGTCTTTTCAATTGTTCCATCTTTATGTGTGTGTGTGTACAGCTTCTGTACAGCTTGTCTCTTCAAGGGAAAGGTAAAAGTCTGTCACTTGCATCAAATTCACATGATATTGCTTAACACTGCAAGTAGAGAATATAAGGTATAGTGGAAAGCAAAAACTTCAAAGGGGTTATATAAACAGATTTCATAAGGTACCCATCCACCAAATGGACAAGCTGTAATGAGACATGAAAATGTAACAATTGGAAGGAAGTCATGCAGTCATTCTAGTTTACCTGCATGAAAGCAGAAATACTGATTGGCACAGATGGATCACTGACAATGAAAGTATGACTTGCTGTGCTTTATTGTTATCCTGTTTAAGAAATGAAAGTATACAGCATAACTCAGTAGAAATGTATACAGAAGTAAGCACATCTTAAGCAAGTGCAAGAATAAATTCAGTGCCTTGCTGAACAGTAAATGTAATCATGCCATCAATACTGTAATAACACATATCTGAGACAGTTAGACAACCATGCTCTATTTGTTCTCTATGCAGCAGAAGAAGAGATTTCCTACAATCGAGCACTAAAGAACAGGAGGCTTTAGAGACTTACTGAGGGTGCTTGTGAGTATACAAATGTTATTTACATTTAAAAACAAAATGTTTTATTTATTTCTTAAGTATAAATTCAGAAGTAATTCATACACAAAGATAGCAGAAGTACAGTGTTTTCAGTACACAACTGCAGCACAACCCATATCAGATGAAAATATATCATACAGCATATGTCATTAGTATGAGTAGCCTGCAAATGTGAAACTATCCATCATTGGCTATGTCCCTGTACTAACCCAGACTAATATTCTCTCATCCAGTTATCTTTATTATCTATTTCTTCCTTTGCCTTTCCACCTCTATTCAGTTTTTTCTTAAAGTCCACTACCTCTAGGACAGACTTATTCTTCTCAAGATATACAATTGAACTTCTCCCCTGTCGCTCTGAGAATCTACCCCTCAACCAATTTTCTCCCAACTCTCTTCTCTTTAAACTAATCTCTCCTTCTGCTCCTTACTTATAACTTTGTTCTGGAATCTCCTCATCCTTCTAAATACTTCCTTCCCACAGTGATTTGCTGGGGGGGGGGGGGGTACACAAAAAAAAAAAAAAATATGGGATATCTTATTTTTTTTCTACTGTCTTATATCACATATGCTTACTTGCTTTGTAACACATGTTTTGTATGACTAGTATCTTTAATTGAAGTTTAATGTCTTGAAATTGAATTATTAATGTGCTGTATATTTTATGTGGAGCTTTTCTCCCCGGGCCTCTACTGAAAATGGACATATATCCAGTTAGACTAGCCCGGTCAACAAATGTAAAATAAATAAATAAATAAATAAATTTCATAGCAATATACTGATAGTGCCTATATTTCCTGAACCATTTCCCAGAATTTTCCTTTAGTTGATTAAAGTTAAAAAATATTAACTGTTAATAATAACTGCACTGATGCATTACATGACAAGTGAATTTATTGTTCATAGGTTCTTAGGTTTATACTAGGCTAATGACCATCAGGGTCTTTACAAACCTAGCCATTCAACCCAACTCAGTTTGGTCTCTGAGTTCCTTGGATGTCTATATGGTGGGATATGTTAGTAATGAGGTAGCTAAGAATTATGTGGGGGGTATGTTAGATGGAGATTAATTTTCTTACTGTGGACCTCTGATCATCAGAGACATGGGTGCAAGACTGGGGGTGAATTTGTGATTTCCCATCCAATGATCAAGGTTTCATTTGAAGATGGTGAGGGATGAACTCTGATTCACATAGATGGAGAGCTTCTTTCATAGCACGGGGATCCTTCAAGACACATATCAATCTCTCCAGTAAGTTCTAGTTATATCACAGGCAAAGTTCGGGTCCTTTTCTTGTTTTTCTCTTTACCCTCCTCTCTCTCATTTTTTTTTAATTTGAATTATACATTCCTTTGTCCTTTTATTTTCTTTCTCTTCCATTTCTGTAAATTTTTCCATAGGTCTAGAATACTTAGGAGCACACCAATCCTGTTCCACCCAGTGTTCACCTTCTGTCCTTCCAAGGATGTTCTCCCAGGGTCAGGAAGGTAGCACCAGCCCTGTAGGCAACTGAAAGTGCCTCAGTACTTGGCAGGGGCTTTGGGACTTGGTTGAAGATGTGGTGGAGCAGGTAGCAGAGAGAAACCTTCAGCAAGACCAGGATGCTCTTCAGTGAGTTGAAGATCTACTTCTCCAGTCAGTACAAACCACTGTGCTATCACAGGCCTCTGCTGCACCCCCATATGAAGGTCCTCCATTGCAACACCACCAGACAATGGAAATATTTGAGGTCCTGTAGACTGTGGGGTCCTCCTGACAAAAATCCCTCTTAACCCCCTCTTTCTTACACCATCTAAATTATTTCCTACCCAAACACACATGCACTTTAAAAAAACTGAAAAACAGGGGGTCTTTTCCCTGCCAAAAATGTTGTGCACCTCCTTGCCCAACTCCTCTGGCACAACCCTTTTTACATTTTCCTTCTGTGCTTCCCTCTTTGCTATGCTTCCCCTTTTTCAATCTTTCCCATCTTCCCTGTTCCACTCTTTAAAAGAGCCAAAAGGGCATCCACATAAGGCTATCCCTATATAAAACATAGAACCACCTATTTTAAAGGTTAATAATAAAAGCTGCCTGCACACTGCTTGCATTAAATCCTTCAAGTTTGCTTGCCCATTGTTGTGTTTGTTCGCAATATCTGAAAACATATGAAAGAATATGAGCACTTACGTTTTCACTTAATAGTTTGCAAACACTTCAGGATTAACTTCAGCCAGTTTAAACTATTACTGCAAGTGGGCATTTTTTAAATTCCTTTGCTTTTATTTGTTCAGAGCAAATAAGTTGCATTTACTGAATTAGTATGCAGGCATAGTAGTTCCTTAACTGGATAACTGCTGCGCAAGTGCAAACCCTGGTACTTGAATACCACCCCTAAAATCAGTTTACATGATCATGTGCAGACAAAGGAATATGCAATATCTATGTCTCCCTTAACAAAACACCTACAATGGAAATAATGAATTGCATTTAAAAAAAATGGACTGCATAGAAAATATGCTGCATTTTAGTTAAAATTTTACAGGTGCCAGAGAATAACAGGAATCCCCTCCTCCTACTTGACATCAATAACTATCAAAAGTAAAGAAGCATCTCTGTCAACCTGCAGACATTAAAAACATGTACAAATGCTCTTGAATAATAGTTTTATCCAACAAAATGGCTGGGCACCTATTTAACATAAAATTTGAATAGTGAACAACATATAATTATTCTGTCTTCCAGTAGGATAATACTCATAAACATAAGTTCTAAAACTAAGAGTGACAAAATGATGCAAAAGTACAAGTGTACTATGAATGATATTGGAAAATTTACCTTAAAAGTTATTTATTTTTGCATCTGAAAAAGGGAGATGCTACATGTAGGTTCTTTTTAAATTATTGGGGCCGCCAGAATATTGGTTATGTACCCTGGTTTTGTGTGTGATAAACAGCTTTAGAATCCATTATGACTGGGAGATGGGTCATAAAATCACCCGAAGAGAGAAATTACACATAAGAATAGGTGCATACCTGCAGAAATAGGTACACCACATGAAGGGATAAAGCAAGCCTGATAATAGGTGCATGACTTTTAAATAAATACAAGTGAGAAGAGGATAAAGGAAACAAAGCTATCACCAGAATGGCCCATCCATCCATCCACAGCCCCTTTTTCCATTCTTGCACATGGGGTCAGGATGTCACTTCAACAGTGACAATCATCTGGAGCCAAGGTTTACACCACCAGGTGGCTAGCCCTATCACAGTAATTCTTCCACACCACATACTTATGTCATTTCAGAGTATCCAGTCTACTTACATCATGTTTTGGAATGTGGGAAGAAACCGGAGTACCCTTTACCCAGAGAAAACCCACACGAACACAGGGAGGACATGCAAACTCCACACAGAAGGCACCCTAGCCAAGGATCAAACCAGGGAACCTCTTGCTGGAAGGTGACAACACTATCTGCTGTACCATCATGCCACTAAAAAGATAAAAGTGGATGGTGCAGCAGTAGCGTTGTCACCTCACAGCAAGAGGTTCTCTTATTCAATTCTCAGCTGGAGTGCCTTCTGTGTGGAGTCTGCATGTCCTCCCTGCATTTGTGTGGGTTTCCTCTGGGTGCTCTGGTTTCCTCCCATGTTACAAAGACATGTATCTGGAGCATTTTTCCCCAGGCCTCTGCTGAAAATTGGCTTTGTTCTAAGTCGGACTTTCCTTGTTAACAAATGTTAAATAAATATCAAAACAAAAATAATCTGCAGGTTCAAAGTGCTTTTAAATCTTGTGTCATAATTGTTCTGAATAGAAGTAATTCCCACAGCTGATAGCAGTATGGACTCTGACATCTTCTTTAGTCTATGACTGGATTTCAAAATTCCACAGTGTCTATTTCATATGATACAATCACTCAGCACCTGTTTTCAGTCATAATGCATCAGGAAAGAAAATATATCAGCAGAGAGAAAAAGCTGCCATTATAATGTTGGCACATAAAGTGATGACAGCATTTTTTTCAGCCCCTGCTTAAGAAAAAAAGTCTCTCAAATAGAAACTTTTTCTCCGCATTTATGATATACTTATGATATATAACTTTAGTATCATATTGCTTCATTCAGAAAGGAGCTGCTTAATTAATCTTTCTGTGAGAAGTGCAACTTCCACATTTCATGTGCTAGCTTTCTACTTACACGGATGACAATAGGAATAGTGTTGGGATTTGTGTGACAACAATCTGAGCAGTCATTTGCCTGACATCCTACTCAAAGAATGTCAAGATGCTTTTACTTTAAAGTGTCAGTATAAAAACTTACCTGATCTGCTTGTCCAATGTATAATAATATCATCTTCTTTTTGTGATTTATTTAAACTGAATGGCTTTAATGGGCTTTCTGACTTAAATGTCTGATGATTCTAATTCACTAGAAAATTTAGGCTGAAGACCTGATCTGTTCCAGCTAAAATTCATATCTTGTATTCATATCCTATCAAGCATTTAAAAAAATCACATTGACAGTAGCTAACTAATGAAGTCTATAACTGTCTTTTTTATGTCATTGTGAAGATTCCCCTCAAATATCTCACAGAATTTACCTGAACAGTTAGCTAGGTTGAGAAGTCAAAGTAATAGTTAAATGTAGTGAGGGGAGACAGGTAATATCAAAGGGCAAATTGGAACAGAATACATTAATTCCACACAGTCTGTATGGCCCCAAAACAGATGCAACATCATTTTTATTATAGTGTTTAATAAGTTTAGACACTTGAAGAGAGAAGAGGAGAACATAAACAGTAGGTGGAGATTTTACAGTAGTCCCACATTCCATAACTGATATATCAGATAAGAGAGCCTATAGACATGTAAAAGCACAGCAAATAATCAGAGAAGACAGTAGAGGTACTACCCATGCAATATCTGTAGGCTGAGTGTCACTGGGTCCACTTTTGTATCACCAAGCAGAGAATCTAGAAGTAGAATTGACTACAGGTTTATTCTGATCAAAGTGGTCTCGGCTGTGGTTGCAGGTGACATGTTAACCTGTGCTATATCAGATCACCAGGCAATCCTACACATTTCCTTCATAAATATTTTGTGTGTACCTAAAGCTGAACCATGGAGGGTAGACCTATATTTATTTCAAGACCCAGACTCTGCTGAGCACACTAAGACAAAGGTACACATGATGCCAATATACACCTGGTAGGAATCTTGTAAACTAGAATGTAGGACTATTTGTTCATCAGCTATGATGCATTAATTAGCCAGGAATGACTCAAAGGTAAACCTGGTGGAGGGTGCAGCTCAGATATACTTCAAAGTATACGAAGGTGACACATTTAAATGCAACCAATTGCTGCTGGATTGCAAATAGGCAAAATCTGAGTGGGTGAGGTTAAAAAAGGAGAGGGCAGAGTTCTATCAACATAAATCTTCTTTGTAAGCTTGGGCCATGGTTCACAAACCCAATAGGATTTTAGTGTTCATGCTTAAAACAAAGGTAGGCCAAATCATATATATATATATATATATATATATATATATATATATATATATATATTCAACAAGAACTAAGAGTAGGTTAATTACACTCCTGGAGAATATTGCTAGGCAATAAGAGAAAATGTACTGGCAGCTTTGTACAGTAAATATAGCACAATGAGTTATGTGTGAAATAGTTACATAGCTGTAGTCCTTCCTACCAATAAATGGTTTTTCACAATAGAACAGAGATCAGTAAAACAGACCTATCACTGTGGAGGAACATTTCATTCAGCAAAGCCCTAGGACCTGATGGCATGACAAGTGATGTTTACAAATTATTACAGGATAAATTTTAAAACCCACCATGGCTACTATTCAGTAACATGTTCTAGATGACCACCACCTTTCCTAATAGAAACATTGCCAAATGCAATGATCCTACAATAATAGGGGAACTGTTTTTTCTTATTCCTCATAAACATGTGAGAACAACTATTTGCTAATATCCTTGCCCAGTGAGTTCAGCCTTCTATGTCCCATCTGACTCATGCTGCTCAAGCAGGTTTTAAAAAGGGTAGGGGTCACACAAACCACACAAGGATGTTACTCATACTAATGGAAGGACAGAGCAAGGAGGTAAAACCTGTCTATGCCATTTTTGTGGATTTTGACAATGTTTCAGTTCAATATACTGAAAATATATTAGGGGAGTCATAAGTCATGTGGACTTTCTGCCAGAATATATGTTAGTGGTACATGGTCAGTATTTCAGTCTGCAGACAAATGCATCACCCAGTCCCCTCCATTAAGGTTACAAAATGGTAATAGAAGGGCTACACCTCTCCTTCTGTTTTCTATTGCCGTCGAGCATCTAATTTGCATGGTTTCTAAATTCCTGACATGGATGGATGGCAGTTATATGATGAGGAAGTCAGGATTCTAATGTTCACACATGATTGCTTATTACTGACAGAGAAGTTAGGGAAGGACAGCCGTACAAAGCCCCAGATGCTGGATAATTTTTCATGCAGTGTCAAGTCTGATTATCAGTGAAAAACATTACCGGGGTATTCTTGGCTAGACCTGTGGCAATCAGTCAGGCAGCCCAAGAGTAGCCCTCAATTTTCACGTGGTGTGCAAGTCTTCCTAGATAATTAGGAATCAGACTATATCCATCCATAAACACTTTAATAAATGCTGTTCTAAAAGAGATATTAGTAGCGCTCTTTGTTACAGTGCATATAATGAATAGGCTATACCATTTTCTTTCCTGGGCAGAATTAATGCATAAAATGATGCTTTGTCCTAAATTATACTTCATATTCAAACACCTACTCAGTTTACTTTCAGACTGATTAAGCAAACTGTACATGATGATCGATTATATATGGGTGAGTAAGAGGAATAAACCATTGACTAGAGTATTGCAAAAAGATATACACCGAGGAAGGGTGGGGTATCTCCAGCATCACATAATATGCTAATGCTGTCTCTCTGCACAAGTTAGTTTCAGCAGACTGTTCCAGCTACCCACTGTTGGCTAGGTTAGAGGCAGTAAGTAGGAATAATACATCCCCAACAATGTCTTTTGGTATAGAAACCATCTCTCTAATCACTTAAAATTATGGCACTGTATTGTGGCTACCCGTAAAGCCATCAGAGCCCTCAGGAAGTTGTGCTCACTACCATAATTAAGTACTCTGGATACTCCTATCTGAGGCCTTTCAGTCTTAAAAAGGGATGACAGGGGATTGGGAAGGGAATCCTATCAGTGAGACAGCTACCTCACAAAGTACACTTCAAGCTGATCATCATCATCTTTGAGTTCCTGAGCCAAGGATTTACCTCCCATCAAAGGATATATGGGGACACACAGTCCTCTCAGTGTCCGAAGGACAACAGTTAGATTAGACTCCTCCTCCCCACTGCTGGTTGACTTTATTAAGTCAGGGTGCAATCTGAGCAGAGGCCTCTGAACTATTAAAACAATCTAGGCATATGAATGCTTGTTACCACCTGCTAACATTATAACAGAGTCACATTTGTTTCTGAGTATCATCTGGTTTTGAATCAGGATACCACACATAATATGACTCCCTATTTAAGAACCATCAAATATATCTCCCCCTGCTTTCATTAGGAAACAGTTCCTTAATGCTCCCTCTAAGGCTAAGAACACTGCATCAATGGGCCCAGACAATATCCCAGGAAGCCTTCTAAATAGCATGAAACAAGTCCTATCAGGCCCTCTGGAATTGTTATTTAACTGTAGCCTTCAATCAGGCTTTGTGCCTCATGAATGATGAACAGCAGCAGTCATCCCTCTGCACAAAGTAGGGCCAACTATAGACCCTGGAAACTACAGACCCATAAGTCTTACTAGTCTCACATGCAAAGCCATGGAAAGAATTATCATGGAAATGATCAATAATGGTATAGTAAACATCCAGATGCTGAACCTGTCCCAATTTGGTTTTATCAAGGGCAGTTCATGCCTACTCAGCCTTGTGGACTTCTTTGAAAAGGTAACTAAATGAATGGGTGAGGGCAAAATGGCTCACACTGCTTACCTTGACTACTCAGGCATTGTTGAAAAAGTCAAGATGTTAGGTACAAATCTTTATGTCTCCCAGTGGATAGCCAACTAGCTCACAGACAGTACCCAGGAAGCTAGAATTGAGGAGTCAACCTTTACAAAGAGGACAGTCAGAAGTGGAGTGCCTCAGGGATTGGTCCTGGGACTGCACCTTTTTGACATTTACGTCTCTGAAGTCAAGGTCAATGTAAACGGCTTCTGGCAGACTAAATTTGCAGATGAATGCAAATTAGAAGATGTCAATTAATCACACACTGATGCAAATGTTCTCCAGGAAAGGCTGACAGAGACATACAACTGGTACCAGAACAATGGACTAAAACTAAATGTCAAGAAATGCATAATAGTATCCTTTGGGAAGTCATCCACCCTTGGTAACTATCATATTGACAATACACCCCTTAGAGTTGACCCAATAGTCATGGACTTAGGGACTCATAATAGACAGCAATGTAGTCTTTGACCATCACATGTCTACAG